>NC_092237.1:33984701-34064503 GCF_036320965.1 Panulirus ornatus
TTGTCATCAGTACTGCTGGCTTCCCTGATAGAGCACACAAAACTTAAACCATAGCCTAATGCACACAAGGAATCCTTATCTAGTTGTTTATTAGACAGGCTTATCACAAAAGATGGGTTTGTGTTCTTGGGCAAGTTGCTGTTTTTAATAAGATGGTCCAACTTACAATTTAGTATGTTTAGATAATGTTCTCGACTTCCACATATTCTTCAACGCTCCCAGAACTTTTGCCCCCTGCCCACCCTATGATTCACTTTCGCTTCCATGGTTCCATTCGCTGCCAAATCCACTCCCAGATATTTAAAACACTTCACTTCGTCCAGTTCTTCTCCATTCAAACTTACCTCCCAGTTGACTTGTCCCTCAACCCTACTGTACCTAATAACCTTTCTCTCATTCACATTTACTCTCAGCTTTCTTCTTTCACACACTTTACCAAACTCACTCCATTTCCTTCTAACATCACCACTATTTGTTATCACCTCCCCCTTCACTGATGTTTCCATTTGTTCACTCGTCTTACGCACTATATTTATCTCCTTCCAAAACATCTATTCATTCTCCCTAAAATTTGATGATACTCTCTCACCCCAACTCTCATTTGCCCTCTGCTTCACCTCTTCTTCACCTTTACCTGACCTCCTGCCTCTTTATCTTATACACCTCCCACACTTGTGTATTATTTCCCTGCAAAAATCGTACAAATGCCTGTCTCTTCTCTTTCATTAATAATCTTACCTATTCGTCCCACCACTCACTACCCTTTATAATCTGCCCACCTCCCACGCTTCGTATGCCACAAGCATCTCTTGCGGAAGCCTTCACTGGTTCCCTAAATACATCCAATTCCTCCCCATTCACTTACATCCTTTGTCTCACCTTTTCCCATTCTGTACTCAGTCCCCCCTGGTAGTTCCTCACACAAGTCTCTTCCCCAAGCTCACTTATTCTCACCACTCTCTCACCACCAAAATTCTCTCACTTATTCTGAAAATCTCTATAAATCTTCATCTTCGCCTCCACAAGATGCATTTGCTTTTCTAAGTATATCTCACATATATATTCTTCAAAGCAAAACACTTTATCCACACATCCTCTACCACTTCAAAATAAATATATATATATATATATATAATATATATATATATATATATATATATATAATATATATATATATATAATATATATATATATTTGTGTTGGAAAGGATTACAATTTTTGCGCGTGATCAAGATATTCATGAGTCCGCGGGAAAAATGAAACACGATAAGTTCCTAAGTGCAGTTTCGTGTAATAATTACATCATGAATGGAGACATAAGAGAGAATTATAAGTCAGTTGATATACATCGAAGAGGCGAAGCTAGACGCCATTTGGTAAACATGTGATTGTCCAAAACATACAACGAGCGTTCATAAACTTATCATTTTACAAATTTTATCAACAATGAAGTTATCAAATTTGTATAGACCATCACTGATATCAAGATTATAATTCTTTGCCTATTCAATAATAGAAGATTTAATGATATTTCTCTTGGTAATAGAGTTAGATTTAATAACTGAGATGGCTTTACTCCAGTCAATACAATGATCATAGTTTTTAACGTGATTAAACAAGGCGGATGATTCTCTTCTCGTTCGTATACTATATTTATGTTGCTTACGTCCAACAGAAAGATCCTTACTAGTCCACCCAACATAAGATTTGTCACAATTTCCACATGGCATTTTATAGATGCATCCAAGAGAATTTTCTGGTGAATTCCTGATTAAGATATTCTTTATAGTATTATTGTTGCTAAAGGCAACATTTCCATTAAAGGATTTAAGCGACATTGGAAGTAAAGTAAAATTATTATTAAAAGGTGGGACTAAAATAGTCTTGGTGTCAATGTGAGATTTGGGCTCACCTCTATAAAATGGTTTCTTTGCTAACGTAAGTGATTTATCAATGAAAGATCTAGGGTACTTTAACTTAGATCCTATAGAATATATCTTCTCAAACTCATTATAAATAAACTCTGGACTGCAAATGCGTAATGCACTTTGGAACATAGATTGAAATGATGATAATCTAACTCTGTCATGTGGAGATGAGTAATAATGGATATATGAGCATACATTGGTGGGTTTTCTGTATAAGATAAACTTAAACTTGTTTCCTTGCCTATGGATCATGCAATCTAAAAATGGTAACATACCATTATTTTCATTTTCTACAGTAAATTTGATGGAAGGACATAAATTGTTAAGTATAGGGAGAAATATTTGTAAATTTTCATTTGTTTACCAAACATAAAGAACATCATCTACATACCTAAACCATATTGCATTAGAAGGTAAGATATACTTTAGTAATTCTGTTTCAAAAATTCCATATAAAGATTACTTAGTACACGTGAAAGAGGGTTACCCATTGCCATACCAAATTTTTCAGCATAATGAATGTCATCCAAGACATCAAATAAATATTCTAAAAGGTCATCAACTGGAACTTTAGTGAAAAGTGAGGAAACATCAAAGCTAACTAGTTTAAATCAAAATTAACATTGATATTGTTTAGCTTGTTGACTAAATCTGCATTGTTCATGATATTAAAGTCTGATACCTTACCCACTAAAGGGCTTAGTAAAGAAACTAACCATTTTGACAATCTATATGTGCTCGAGCCTACTAAACTCACTATAGGTCTTGCTGGAAAATTTTGTTTATGTGTTTTGAAAAGCCCATACATATATGGCAATGAAGGGTACAAAGGTGACAAACTTTTGCTAAGAGAACTATTACCTTTCAACAACAACTTCATTTCTTTAATGAAATGAGAATCAACTGCTTCTAAGGGATTTTTGCTAAGTTTAGAATATGTTGCGTCATCATTTAGAAGATCATTCATTTTAGATAGATATTTACTTTTTCTCTAAAATCACAACAGAGATATCCTTATCTGCTTTTGTAACATGTATATCCTTGTCTTTTACAAGGTGTTAATAGCTCTTATAAATCTTTTAGGGCAATTAGGTTCCACTGGTTTTGACAAACTGGCATACACTAAACCCTTACAGATATTAATTTCACCATTACTTAAATTACTGTATTTCTATAAATTACTAAAAGACTTTTGTCATCAATACTGCTGGCTTCCCTGATAGAGCACACAAAACTTAAACCATAGCCTAATGCACACAAGGAATCCTTATCTAGTTGTTTATTAGACAGTCTTATCACAAAAGATGGGTTTGTGTTCTTGGGCAAGTAGCTGTTTTTAGTAAGATGGTCCAACTTACAATTTAGTATGTTTAGATAATGTTCTCGACTTCCACATATTCTTCAACGCTCCCAGAACTTTTGCCCCCTGCCCCACCCTATGATTCACTTTCGCTTCCATGGTTCCATTCGCTGCCAAATCCACTCCCAGATATTTAAAACACTTCACTTCGTCCAGTTTTTCTCCATTCAAACTTACCTCCCAGTTGACTTGTCCCTCAACCATACTGTACCTAATAACCTTGCTCTTATTCACATTTACTCTCAGCTTTCTTCTTTCACACACTTTACCAAACTCACTCCATTTCCTTCTAACATCACCACTATTTGTTATCACCTCCCCCTTCACTGATGTTTCCATTTGTTCACTCGTCTTACGCACTATATTTATCTCCTTCCAAAACATCTATTCATTCTCCCTAAAATTTGATGATACTCTCTCACCCCAACTCTCATTTGCCCTCTGCTTCACCTCTTCTTCACCTTTACCATGACCTCCTGCCTCTTTATCTTATACACCTCCCACACTTGTGTATTATTTCCCTGCAAAAATCGTACAAATGCCTGTCTCTTCTCTTTCATTAATAATCTTACCTATTCGTCCCACCACTCACTACCCTTTATAATCTGCCCACCTCCCACGCTTCGTATGCCACAAGCATCTCTTGCGGAAGCCTTCACTGGTTCCCTAAATACATCCAATTCCTCCCCATTCACTTACATCCTTTGTTCTCACCTTTTCCCATTCTGTACTCAGTCCCCCCTGGTAGTTCCTCACACAAGTCTCTTCCCCAAGCTCACTTATTCTCACCACTCTCTCACCACCAAAATTCTCTCACTTATTCTGAAAATCTCTATAAATCTTCATCTTCGCCTCCACAAGATGCATTTGCTTTTCTAAGTATATCTCACATATATATTCTTCAAAGCAAACACTTTATCCACACATCCTCTACCACTTCAAAATAAATATATATATATATATATATATATATATATATATATATATATATATATATATATATATATATATATATATATATATATATATATGTTTGTGTTGGAAAGGATTACAATTTTGCGCGTGATCAAGATATTCATGAGTCCGCGGGGAAAATGAAACACGATAAGTTCCCAAGTGCAGTTTCGTGTAATAATCACATCAGGGGAGACACAAGAGAGAATTATAAGTCAGTTGATATACATCGAAGAGGCTAAGCTAGACGCCATTTGGTAAACATGTGCTTGTCCAAAATATACAACGAGCGTTCATAAACTTATCATTTTACAAATTTTATCAACAATAAAGTTATCAAATTTGTATAGACCATCACTAATATGAAGATTATAATTCTTTGCCTATTCAATAATAGAAGATTTAATGATATTTCTCTTGGTATTAGAGTTAGAGTTAATAACTGATATGGCTTTACTCCAGTCAATACAATAATTATAGTTTTTAACGTGATTAAACAAGGCAGTTGATTCTTGTCTCGTTCTTATACTATATTTATGTTACTTACGTCCAACAGAAAGATCCTTACTAGTCCACCCAACATAAGATTTGTCACAATTTCCACATGGCATTTTATAGATGCATCCAAGAGAATTTTCTGGTGAATTCCTAATTAAGATATTCTTTATAGTATTATTGTTGCTAAAGGCAACGTTTCCATTAAAGGATTTAAGCAACATGGGAAGTAAAGTAAAATTATTGTTAAAAAGGGAACTAAAATATTCTTGGTGTCAATGGGAGGTGTGGGCTCACCTCTATAAAATGATTTCTTTGCTAACGTAAGTGATTTATCAATGAAAAATCTAGGGTACTTTAACTTAGATCCTATAGAATATATCTTCTTAAACTCATCATAAATAAACTCTGGACTGCAAATACGTAATGCACTTAGAACATAGATTGAAATGATGATAATTTAACTCTGTCATGTCGATATGAGTAATTATGGATATATGAGCATACATTGGTGGGTTTTCTGTATATGATAAACTTAAACTTGTTTCCTTGCCTATGGATCATGCAATCTAAAAATGGTAACATACCATTATTTTCATTTTCTACAGTAAATTTGATGGAAGGACAAATTGTTAGGTATGGGGAGAAATATTTGTAAATTTTCATTTGTATACCAAACACAAAGAACATCATCTACATACCTAAACCATATTGCATTTGAGGGTAAGATATCTTTTAGTAAACCAGTTTCAAAAATTCCATATAAAGATTACTTAGTACACGTGAAAGAGGGTTACCCATTGCCATACCAAATTTTTCAGCATAATGAATATCATCCAAGACATCAAATAAATATTCTAAAAGGTCATCAACTGGAACTTTAGTGAAAAGTGAGGAAACATCAAAGCTAACTAGTTTAAATCAAAATTAACATTGATATTGTTTAGCTTGTTGACTAAATCTACATTGTTCATGATATTGAAGTCTGATACCTTACCCACTAAAGGGCTTAGTAAAGAAACTAACCATTTTGACAATCTATATGTGCTGGAGCCTACTGAACACACTATAGGTCTTGCTGGAAAATTTTGTTTATGTATTTTGAAAAGCCCATACATATATGGCAATGAAGGGTGCAAAGATGACAAACTTTTGCCTAGAGAACTATTACCTTTCAACAACAACTTCATTTCTTTATTGAAATTAGAATCAACTGCTTCTAAGGGATTTTTGCTAAGGTTAGAATATGTTGCGTCATCATTTACATCATTCATTTTAAATATATATTTACTTTTTTTCTAAAATCACAACAGAGATATCCTTATCTGCTTTTGTAACATGTATATCCTTGTCTTTTACAAGGTGTTAATAGCTCTTATAAATCTTTTAGGGCAATTAGGTTCCACTGGTTTTGACAAACTGGCATACACTGAACCCTTACAGATATTAATTTCATCATTACTTAAATTACTGTATTTTTATGAATTACAAAAGACTTTTGTCATCAGTACTGCTGGCTTCCCTGATAGAGCACACAAAACTTAAACCATAGCCTAATGCACACAAAGAATCCTTATCTAGTTGTTTATTAGACAGGCTTATCACAAAAGATGGGTCTGTGTTCTTGGGCAAGTTGCTGTTTTTAATAAGATGGTCCAACTTGCAAATTAGTATGTTTAGATAATGTTCTCGACTTCCATATATTCTTCAACGCTCCCAGAACTTTTGCCCCCTGCCCCACCCTATGATTCACTTTCGCTTCCATGGTTCCATCCGCTGCCAAATCCACTCCCAGATATTTAAAACACTTCACTTCGTCCAGTTCTTCTCCATTCAAACTTACCTCCCAATTGACTTGTCCCTCAACCCTACTGTACCTAATAACCTTTCTCTCATTCACATTTACTCTCAGCTTTCTTCTTTCACACACTCTACCAAACTCAGTCACCAGCTTCTGCAGTTTCTCACACAAATCAGCCACCAGCGCTGTATCATCAGCGAACAACAACTGGCTCACTTCCAAAGCTCTCTCACCCACAACAGACTGCATACTTGCCCCTCTTTCCAAAAGTCTTGCATTTACCTCCCTAACAACCCCATCCATAAACAAATTCAACAACAATGGAGATATCAAACACTCCTGCCACAAACTAACATCAACTGAGAAAGAATCACTTTCCTCTCTTCCTACACGTACACACGCCTTATATGCTCGATAAAAAGTTTTCACTGCCTTTGACAACCTGTCTCCCAAACCATATATTCATAATACCTTCAACACAGCATCTCTATCAACTCTATCATATTCCTTTTCGAGGTCTTTAAGTGCTACATACAAATCCATTTTCTTTTCTAAGTGTATCTCACATACATTCTTCTAAGCAAACACCTGATCCACACGTACACGTACACACACCTTACATCCTCGATAAAAAGTTTTCACTGCTCCTAACAACTTGCCTCCCACACCATATATTCTTAATACCTTCAACAGAGCATCTCTATCAACTGTACCATATGCCTTTTCTAGGTCCATAAGTGCTACATACAAAACCATTTGCTTTTCTAAGTCTATCTCACATACATTCTTCAAAGGAAACACCTGAACCACACATCCTCTACCGCTTCTGAAACCACACTGCTCCTCCCAAGTCTGCTGCTCTGTACATGCCTTCACCCTCTCAATCAATATCACCTCACATAATTTCCCAGGAATACTCAACAAACTTATACCTCTGTAATCTAAGCACTCGCTTTGATCCCTTTTGCCTTTGTACAATGGCACTATGAAAGGATTCCGCCAATTCTCAGAGCCTCACCATGAGTCATATAAGCATTAATTTACCTAACCAGCCAGTCAATAATATAGTCACCCCCTTTTATAATAAATTCCACTGCAATACCATCCAACCCGCTGCCTTACCGGCTTTCATCTTCCGCAAAGCTTTTACTTCCTCCTCTCTGTTTACCAAGTCATTCTCCCTAACTCTCTCACTTTGCACACCACCTCGAAAAAAACACCCAATAATTGCCACTCTATCATCAAACACATTAAACAAACCTTAAAAACTCTCACTCCATCCCATTCTAACATCACCACTACGTGTTATCACCTCCCCATTAGCACCCTTCACTGATGTTTCCATTTCTTCCCTCGTCTTACGCACTATATTTATCTCCTTCCGAAACATCTATTCATTCTCCCTAAGATTTAATGATACTCTCTCACCCCAACTCTCATTTGCCCTCTTCTTCACCTCTTGCACCTTTATCTTGACCTTCTGCCTCTTTCTCTTATACACCTCCACTCACTTGCATTATTTCCCTGCAAAAATCGTCCAAATGCCTCTCTCTTCTCTTTCAGTAAAAATCTTACCACTTCATCCCACCACACACTACCCTTTATAATCTGCCAACCTCCCACGCTTTTTATACCACAAGCATCTCTTGCGGAAGCCTTCACTGGTTCCCTAAATACATCCCATTCCTCCCCATTCACTTACATTCTTTGTTCTCACCTTTCCCATTCTATACTCAGTCTCTCCTGGTAGTCCCTCACACAAGCCTCTTCCCCAAGCTCACTTATTCTCACCACTCTCTTAACACCAAAATTCTCTCACTTATTCTGAAAACCTCTATAAATCTTCAACTTCGCCTCCACAAGATGTGTTTGCTTTTCTAAGTATATCTCACATATATTCTTCAAAGCAAACACCTTATCCACACATCCTCTACCGCTTCTAAATAAATAAATAAATAAATATATATATATATATATATATATATATATATATATATATATATATATATATATATATATATATATATATATATATATATATATATATATATATATATATATATATATATATGAATATATATATATATATATATATATATATATATATATATATATATATATATATATATATATATATATATATATATATATATATTTTTTTTTTTTTTTATACTTTGTCGCTGTCTCCCGCGTTTGCGAGGTAGCGCAAGGAAACAGACGAAAGAAATGGCCCAACCCCCACCCCCCCCATACACATGTACATACACACGTCCACACACGCAAATATACATACCTACACAGCTTTCCATGGTTTACCCCAGACGCTTCACATGCCTTGATTCAATCCACTGACAGCACGTCAACCCCTGTATACCACATCGCTCCAATTCACTCTATTCCTTGCCCTCCTTTCACCCTCCTGCATGTTCAGGCCCCGATCACACAAAATCTTTTTCACTCCATCTTTCCACCTCCAATTTGGTCTCCCTCTTCTCCTCGTTCCCTCCACCTCCGACACATATATCCTCTTGGTCAATCTTTCCTCACTCATTCTCTCCATGTGCCCAAACCATTTCAAAACACCCTCTTCTGCTCTCTCAACCACGCTCTTTTTATTTCCACACATCTCTCTTACCCTTACGTTACTTACTCGATCAAACCACCTCACACCACACATTTTCCTCAAACATCTCATTTCCAGCACATCCATCCTCCTGCGCACATCTCTATCCATAGCCCACGCCTCGCAACCATACAACATTGTTGGAACCACTATTCCTTCAAACATACCCATTTTTGCTTTCCGAGATAATGTTCTCGACTTCCACACATTTTTCAAGGCTCCCAAAATTTTCGCCCCCTCCCCCACCCTATGATCCACTTCCGCTTCCATGGTTCCATCCGCTGACAGATCCACTCCCAGATATCTAAAACACTTCACTTCCTCCAGTTTTTCTCCATTCAAACTCACCTCCCAATTGACTTGACCCTCACCCCTACTGTACCTAATAACCTTGCTCTTATTCACATTTACTCTTAACTTTCTTCTTCCACACACTTTACCAAACTCAGTCACCAGCTTCTGCAGTTTCTCACATGAATCAGCCACCAGCGCTGTATCATCAGCGAACAACAACTGACTCACTTCCCAAGCTCTCTCATCCCCAACAGACTTCATACTTGCCCCTCTTTCCAGGACTCTTGCATTTACCTCCCTAACAACCCCGTCCATAAACAAATTAAACAACCATGGAGACATCACACACCCCTGCCGCAAAGCTACATTCACTGAGAACCAATCACTTTCCTCTCTTCCTACACGTACACATGCCTTACATCCTCGATAAAAACTTTATATATATATATATATATATATATATATATATATATATATATATATATATATATATATATATATATATATATATATACATATATATATATATATATATATATATTTTTTTTTTTTTATTTATTATACTTTGTCGCTGTCTCCCGCGTTTGCGAGGTAGCGCAAGGAAACAGACGAAAGAAATGGCCCATCCCCCCCCCATACACATGTATATACATACGTCCACACACGCAAATATACATACCTACACAGCTTTCCATGGCTTACCCCAGACGCTTCACATGCCTTGATTCAATCCACTGACAGCACGTCAACCCCGGTATACCACATCGCTCCAATTCACTCTATTCCTTGCCCTCCTTTCACCCTCCTGCATGTTCAGGCCCCGATCACACAAAATCTTTTTCACTCCATCTTTCCACCTCCAATTTGGTCTCCCTCTTCTCCTTGTTCCCTCCAACTCCGACACATATATCCTCTTGGTCAATCTTTCCTCACTCATCCTCTACATGTGCCCAAACCACTTCAAAACACCCTCTTCTGCTCTCTCAACCACGCTCTTTTTATTTCCACACATCTCTCTTACCCTTACGTTACTCACTCGATCAAACCACCTCACACCATACATTGTCCTCAGACATCTCATTTCCAGCACATCCATCCTCCTGCGCACAACTCTATCCATAGCCCACGCCTCGCAACCATACAACATTGTTGGAACCACTATTCCTTCAAACATACCCATTTTTGCTTTCCGAGATAACGTTCTCGACTTCCACACATTCTTCAAGGCCCCCAGAATTTTCGCCCCCTCCCCCACCCTATGATCCACTTCCGCTTCCATGGTTCCATCCGCTGCCAGATCCACTCCCAGATATCTAAAACACTTCACTTCCTCCAGTTTTTCTCCATTTAAACTCACCTCCCAATTGACTTGACCCTCAACCCTACTGTACCTAATAACCTTGCTCTTATTCACATTTACTCTTGACTTTCTTCTTCCACACACTTTACCAAACTCAGTCACCAGCTTCTGCAATTTCTCACTTGAATCAGCCACCAGCGCTGTATCATCAGCGAACAACAACTGACTCACTTCCCAAGCTCTCTCATCCCCAACAGACTTCATACTTGCCCCTCTTTCTAAAACTCTTGCATTTACCTCCCTAACAACCCCATCCATAAACAAATTAAACAACCATGGAGACATCACACACCCCTGCCGCAAACCTACATTCATATATATACATATATATGTTTTTGAAGATGACTTTGTGGCTCATTTGTGCCAAATCTATCTTCAAAGGTGAGTTTGTCTCCGAGTCATTCCATCCTTTGTACATACTTGGTGTATAGATGTGCATGTGGCTGTGGCTAGGCTTGTGTTTTGAGGATATGTTGGGTGCGTGGCTCGGTAGCGTGCTGGCGTTTGGTGCTGGAGGCTAGGCTAGGGCTAGGCTGGGGCTGGGGTGTCACAGTCTTACATTCTCACTCTCTGTGGCCGGTTTTTGTGTGCCAGGCAACCCTGCCTTTGCGGTTTTTATGGTCGCTTTTGTTCTCATAGTGTTGGTTTCATGATTATTTTACATCAGTTTATGTAAAATTTCTGCTAACAGTTTTTTAATAGTTTTGTGTGTTCTCATTGCATTGTTTTACGTATTCATAGTGAGAAAGAGTCTCCGTTATTCGTAATTTTAGAGAAGAGGTTTATATTTAGCTTTACTTGTCTTATACACCCGCCTCCGTGTCATTAGCACTTGTTTGTAAAGATCAAAATGTCATGCTTTGGCCTAGATAATCTTAGGTCTAACATTACGTTCTTATTTTAGTATTTCGTGACATGCTTAACCCTTCAGGTCTGAAATGTGTTTCCTAAACAAGATATCCTAAAACGATACGTATCCCTTCAGCTCTCGGTATCACACTCTTCCATCCTGATATAATTTCCCCTGGCAACATTCGCGACAAACTTGAATCATCACCAGCGAGTCTCAGACTTTCTCCTAGTCCTCAGTTCCTTGCCTCAGTCTTTTCCTCCTTTCCCAGACACTTTCCTTCGTAATTTTACCCCCATTTCCCTTCGACTCCCTCCTTCTCCTCCACCCTCAGCTATACGCTGGGGACTCTCGACTTCAAATATCCACGATCTACTTAGACACATCCTTCTCTTTCCCTTTTTTACTGATACCTCCATTCCCCACCCTTTCCACACATCCCTTCCATCTCTTCCACTCCCACACTCCTTCCCCCAAAACTTCTCTTCACCCCCACCCCTTCCCCTCCCGTTCCCCCCAACAGATCCGCACCCTCCTTGCGCCAACACTTTCTCCTGGCACGTCCTGGTCATTGTTCTGATCTCGTGATGAGCGGAGCGTGTTGGAGGGGAACTTTGGTCACTAGGCGTGAGGGAGGCTGGAGTACCAGCATGTGTGGCAGGGCCGGGAGGGGCACGCCACATATCCTCTAAAACATGGTGCAATCCCCGCCACATTTCTCATACTGTCCCGTATAGACCCGCACAATCTAAGGCTGTAGCAAGACTCGGGGACATTTTCTTTACCCCTTAATCCATGCTTCCAGCCACAGAATCTATTTCGTAGTGTCTATAAGGTTGATATCATAGCCTCCTAAAACCCTACCGCCCCAACATACCCTAGTTTTTAGCTTTACGTTACCCACGTGTAGCATGTCAACCAAAGGAGCCTTTATTGTCATGCATGTGCCTGTCCCAGGACCTAAGTCCTAACTCCACTGGATTAGCACCAAGGGATATCCTTCAAGGAGTCCTATGGTCGTGTGATGAGGATAGCATCAGAGATATCCCTCAGGATCTCTTGGCGTTGGTGGCAAGCAGGAAAGATATGCCAGGTCCTCGTCCGCCGCCAAGGGACGGGGGCAATGTTCCACCGGGGGCGGCGGCAGGGGCGTCCCACCCTCGCTTGTTGACACTTTCACCGCATGCACCAGCGCACGCACACACACACACGCACACACACACGCGCGCGCGCGCGCGCGCGCATGCGTGCACGTACAACAAACAGTACACATACATCTAAGAAGTTGTATGATAAGGAGAGGATGTTCAAGAGATAGCCCCCTTCCCCTCCCTCCTCGTACAGTACAAAAAGAAGAATGAGGCATTTACAAACTAACGTCACTACCTTTCCCAGGAAAGGGCCACAATCCTTGGCACGTGTGGCTGTGGTCAGAATCTTTCCATAGCTCTCTCTCTCTCTCTCTCTCTCTCTCTCTCTCTCTCTCTCTCTCTCTCTCTCTCTCTCTCTCTCTCTCTCTCTCTCTCTCTCTCTCTCTCTCTCAAGCCATACGTCTGCAACCTTACTCTGAAATCGCTAGTCTCTACCTACACAACGGATACTCACCAGCCCATCCTTGTACTGTGCTTGTATATCTTTCTACTGAATACAGGAAACCTTCAGCCCTCCTCTGTAACATATTTACGTCACACGCACTTGCGTTCGTATTGCTGTGTGTGCTCAAGTTGGCCGAGTGCCTCTAATGTCTGCCCCACACTCTGCCACGTGGGCTTTTGAAATATAGTAGTTAACCCTTTGAGTACAATGGTTCGATCCTTATGGGTCAGGTCAAAGGCCAGGTCATCATGCACAAAGTGCAGTACTGGCGTACTTAAGGGATGTATATGTGTGTATATATATATATATATATATATATATATATATATATATATATATATATATATATATATATATATATATATATATATATATATATATATATATATATATGTATGTATATATCCCTGGGGATAGGGGAGAAAGAATACTTCCCACGTATTCCCTGCGTGTCGTAGAAGGCCACTAAAAGGGAAGGGAGCGGGGGGCTGGAAATCCTCCCCTCTCGTCTTTTTTTAATTTTCCAAAAGAAGGAACAGAGAAGGGGGCCAGGTGAGGATATTCCCTCAAAGGCCCAGTCCTCTGTTCTTAACGCTACCTCGCTATCGCAGGAAATGGCGAATAGTATGAAAAAAAAAAAAAAAAAAATATATATATATATATATATATATATATATATATATATATATATATATATATATATATATATATATATTATATATATATATATATATATATATATATTATATATATATATATATATATATATATATATATATATATATATATATATATATATATATATATATATATATATATATATATATATTATATATATATATATATATATATATATATATATATATATATATATATATATATATATATATATATATATATATATATATATATATATATATATATATATATATATGTATATATATAATATATATACATATATATATATATATATATATATATATATATATATATATATATATATATATATATATATATATATATATATATATATATATATATATATATATATATATATATATATATATATATATATATATATATATATATATATATATATATATATATATATATATATATATATATATATATATATATATATATACATATATATATATATATATATATATATATATATATATATATATATATATATATATATATCTGGCCCCCGGGAGCGGGGGGCCAGAAATCCTCCCCTCCTTATATTTTTTTTAACTTTCTAAATTGGGAAACAGAAGAAGGAGTCACGCGGGGAGTGCTCATCCTCCTCGAAGGCTCAGACTGGGGTGTCTAAATGTGCGTGGATGTAACTAAGATGCAAAAAAAGGAGAGATAGGTAGTATGTTTGAGGAGAGGAACCTAGATGTTTTGGCTCTGAGTGAAACGAAGCTCAAGGGTAAAGGGGAAGAGTGGTTTGGGAATGTCTTGGGAGTAAAGACAGGGGTTAGTGAGAGGACAAGAGCAAGGGAAGGAGTAGCAGTACTCCTGAAACAGGAGTTGTGGGAGTATGTGATAGAATGTAAGAAAGTAAATTCTCGATTAATATGGGTAGAACTGGTAGTTGATGGAGAGAGATGGGTGATTATTGGTGCATATGCACCTCGGCATGAGAAGAAAGATCATGAGAGGCAAGTGTTTTGGGAGAAGCTGAATGAGTGTGTTAGTGGTTTTGATGCACGAGACCGGGTTATAGTGATGGGTGATTTGAATGCAAAGGTGAGTAATGTGGCAGTTGAGGGAATAATTGGTATACAGGGGGTGTTCAGTATTGTAAATGGAAATGGTGAAGATCTTGTAGATTTATGTGCTGAAAAAGGACTAGTGATTGGGAATACCTGGTTTAAAAAGCGAGATATACATAAGTATACGTATGTAAGTAGGAGAGATGGCCAGAGAGCGTTATTGGATTTCGTGTTAATTGACAGGCGCGCGAAAGAGAAACTTTTGGATGTTAATGTGCTGAGAGGTGCAACTGGAGGGATGTCTGATCATTATCTTGTGGAAGCTAAGGTGAAGATTTGTATGGGTTTTCAGAAAAGAAGAGTGAATGTTGGGGTGAGGAGGGTGGTGAGAGTAAGTGAGCTTGGGAAGGAGACTTGTGTGAGGAAGTACCAGGAGAGACTAAGTACAGAATGGAAAAAGGTGAGAACAATGGAAGTAAGGGGAGTGGGGGAGGAATGGGATGCATTTAGGGAATCAGTGATGGATTGCGCAAAAGATGCTTGTGGCATGAGAAGAGTGGGAGGTGGGTTGATTAGAAAGGGTAGTGAGTGGTGGGATGAAGAAGTAAGAGTATTAGTGAAAGAGAAGGGAGAGGCATTTGGACGATTTTTGCAGGGAAAAAATGCAATTGAGTGGGAGATGTATAAAAGAAAGAGACAGGAGGTCAAGAGAAAGGTGGAAGAGGTGAAAAAGAGGGCAAATGAGAGTTGGGGTGAGAGAGTATCATTAAATTTTAGGGAGAATAGAAAGATGTTCTGGAAGGAGGTAAATAAAGTGCGTAAGACAAGGGAGCAAATGGGAACTTCAGTGAAGGGCGCAAATGGGGAGGTGATAACAAGTAGTGGTGATGTGAGATGGAGATGGAGTGAGTATTTTGAAGGTTTGTTGAATGTGTTTGGTGATAGAGTGGCAGATATAGGGTGTTTTAGTCGAGGTGGTGTGCAAAGTGAGAGGGTTAGGGAAAATGATTTGGTAAACAGAGAAGAGGTAGTAAAAGCTTTGCGGAAGATGAAAGCCGGCAAGGCAGAAGGTTTGGATGGTATTGCAGTGGAATTTATTAAAAAAGTGGGTGACTGTATTATTGACTGTTTGCTAAGGTTATTTAATGTATGTATGACTCATGGTGAGGTGCCTGAGGATTGGCGGAATGCGTGCATAGTGCCATTGTACAAAGGCAAAGGGGATAAGAGTGAGTTCTCAAATGACAGAGGTACAAGTTTGATGAGTATTCCTAGTAAATTATATGGGAGGGTATTGATTGAGAGGGTGAAGGTATGTACAGAGCATCAGATTGGGGAAGCGAAGTTTGGTTTCAGAAGTGGTAGAGGATGTGTGGATCAGGTGTTTGCTTTGAAGAATGTATGTGAGAAATACTTAGAAAAGCAAATGGATTTGTATGTAGCATTTATGGATCTGGAGAAGGCATATGATAGAGTTGATAGAGATGCTCTGTGGAAGGTATTAAGAATATATGGTGTGGGAGGCAAGTTGTTTAAAGCAGTGAAAAGTTTTTATCGAGGATGTAAGGCATGTGTACGTGTAGGAAGAGAGGAAAGTGATTGGTACTCAGTGAATGTAGGTTTGCGGCAGGGGTGTGTGATGTCTCCATGGTTGTTTAATTTGTTTATGGATGGGGTTATTAGGGAGGTGAATTCAAGAGTTTTGGAAAGAGGGGCAAGTATGAAGTCTGTTGGGGATGAGAGAGCTTGGGAAGTGAGTCAGTTGTTGTTCGCTGATGATACAGCGCTGGTGGCTGATTCATGTGAGAAACTGCTGAAGCTGGTGACTGAGTTTGGTAAAGTGTGTGAAAGAAGAAAGTTAAGAGGAAATGTGAATAAGAGCAAGGTTATTAGGTACAGTCGGGTTGAGGGTCAAGTCAATTGGGAGGTGAGTTTGAATGGAGAAAAACTGGAGGAAGTAAAGTGTTTTAGATATATGGGAGTGGATCTGGCAGCGGATGGAACCATGGAAGCGGAAGTGGATCATAGGGTGGGGGAGGGGGCGAAAATCCTGGGAGCCTTGAAGAATATGTGGAAGTCGAGAACATTATCTCGGAAAGCAAAAATGGGTATGTTTGAAGGAATAGCGGTTCCAACAATGTTGTATGGTTGCGAGGCGTGGGCTATGGATAGAGTTGTGCGCAGGAGGATGGATGTGCTGGAAATGAGATGTCTGAGGACAATGTGTGGTGTGAGGTGGTTTAATCGCGTAAGTAACGTAAGGGTAAGAGAGATATGTGGAAATAAAAAGAGCGTGGTTGAGAGAGCAGAAGAGGGTGTCTTGAAATGGTTTGGGCACATGGAGAGAATGATTGAGGAAAGATTGACCAAGAGGATATATGTGTCGGAGGTGGAGGGAACGAGGAGAAGTGGGAGACCAAATTGGAGGTGGAAAGATGGAGTGAGAAAGATTTTGTGTGATCAGGGCCTGAACATGCAAGAGGGTGAAAGGAGGGCAAGGAATAGAGTGAATTGGATCGATATGGTATACCGGGGTTGACTTGCTGTCAGTGGATTGAATCAGGGCATGTGAAGCGTCTGGGGTAAACCATGGAAAGCTGTGTAGGTATGTATATTTGCGTGTGTGGACGTATGTATATACATGTGTATGGGAGTAGTTTGGGCCCTCGTTTGTTTCCTTGCGCTACCTCGCAAACAAGGGAGACAGCGACAAAGCAAAAACAAAAAAAAAAGTATATATATATATATATATATATATATATATATATATATATATATATATATATATATATATATATATATATATATATATATATGTGTGTCTGTGTGTGTGTGTGTGTTGGAAAGGATTACAATTTTGCGCGTTATCAAGATATTTCTGAGTCCGCGGGGAAAATGAAACACGATAAGATCCCAAGTGCAGTTTCGTGTAATAATCACATCATCAGGGGAGACACAAGAGATAATTATAAGTTAGTTAATATACATCGAAGAGGCGAAGCTAGACGCCATTTGTTAACATGTGATTGTCCAAAACGTGCAACGAGCGTTCATAAACTTATCATTTTACAAGTTTTATCAACAATAAAGTTATCAAATTTGTATAGACCATCACTAATATCAAGATTTTAATTCTTTGCCTATTCAATAACAGAAGATTTAAAGATATTTCTCTTGGTAATAGAGTTAGAGTTTATAACTGAGATGGCTTTAGTCCAGTCAATACAATAATTATAGTTTTTAACGTGATTAAACAAGGCAGTTGATTCTTGTTTCGTTCTTATACTATAATTATGTTGCTTACGTCCAACAGAAAGATCCTTACTAGTCCACCCAACATAAGATTTATCACAATTTCCACATGGTATTTTATAGATGCATCCAAGAGAATTTTCTGGTGAATTCCTGATTAAGATATTCTTTATAGTAATATCGTTGCTAAAGGCAACATTTCCATTAAAGGATTTAAGCAACATGGGAAGTAAAGTAGAATTATTATCAAAAGGGGGAACTAAAATATTCTAGGTGTCAGTGGGAGATTTGGGCTCAACTCTATAAAATAATTTCTTTGCTAACGTAAGTGATTTATCAATGAAAGATCTAGGATACTTTAACTTAGGTCCTATAGAATATATCTTCTCAAACTCATCATAAATAAACTCTGGACAGCAAATACATAATGCCCTTAGGAACCTAGATTGAAATGATGATTATTTAAATCTGTCATGTTGAGATGAGTACAAGTGGATATATGAGCATACATTGGTGGGTTTTCTCTATATGATAAACTTAAACTTGTTTCCTTGCCTGTGGATCATGCAATCTAAAAATGGTAACATACCATTATTTTCATTTTCTAAAGTAAATTTGATGGAGGACATAAATTGTTAGGTATAGGGAGAAATATTTGTAAATTTTCATTTGTTAACCAAACAGAAAGAACATCATCTACATACCTACATACATATGATAAACTTAAACTTGTTTCCTTGCCTGTGGATCATGCAATCTAAAAATGGTAACATACCATTATTTTCATTTTCTAAAGTAAATTTGATGGAGGACATAAATTGTTAGGTATAGGGAGAAATATTTGTAAATTTTCATTTGTTAACCAAACAGAAAGAACATCATCTACATACCTAAACCATATTGCATTAGAAGGTAAGATATCCTTTAGTAATTCTGTTTCAAAAATTCCATATAAAGATTACTTAGTACAGGTGAAAGAGGGTTACCCATTGCTATACCAAATTTTTCAGCATAATGAATATCATCCAAGACATCAAATAAATATTCTAAAAGGTCATCAACTGGAACTTTAGTGAAAAGTGATGAAACATCAAAGCTAACTAGTTTAAGTCAAAATTAACATTGATATTGTTTAGCTTGTTGACTAAATCTACATTGTTCATGATATTGAAGTCTGATACCTTACCCACTAAAGGGCTTAGTAAAGAAACTAACCATTTTCACAATTTATATGTGTTGGAGCCTACTGAACTCACTATAGGTCTTGCTGGAAAATTTTGTTTATGTGTTTTGAAAAGCCATACATATATGGTAATGAAGGGTACAAAGATGACAAACTTTTGCTAAGAGAATTATTACCTTTCAACAACAACTTCATTTCTTTATTGAAATGAGAATCAACTGCTTCTAAGGGATTTTTATTAAGTTTAGAATATGTTGTGTCATCATTTAGAAAATCATTCATTTTAGATAAATATTTACTTTTTTTCTAAAATCACAACAGAGTTTGCCTTATCTGCTTTTTTAACATGTATATCCTTGTCTTTTGCAAGGTGTTAATAGCTCTTATAAATCTTTTAGGCAATTAGGTTCCACTGGTTTTGACAAACTGGCATACACTAAACCCTACTAGATATTAATTTCATCATTACTTAAATTACTGCATTTCTATAAATTACAAAAAGACTTTTGTCATCAATACTGCTGGCTTCCCTGTTAGAGCACACAAAACTTAAACCATAGCCTAATGCACACAAGGAATCCTTATCTAGTTGTTTATTAGATAGGCTTATCACAAAAGATGGGTTTGTGTTCTTGGGCAAGTTGCCGTTTTTAATAAGATGGTCCAACTTACAATTTAGTATGTTTAGATAATGTCCTCGACTTCCACATATTCTTCAACGCTCCCAGAACTTTTGCCCCTGCCCCACCCTATGATTCACTTCCGCTTCCATGGTTCGATCCGATGCGAAATCCACTCCCAGATATTTAAAACACTTCACTTCCTCCAGTTTTTCTCCATTCAAACTTACCTCCCAGTTGACTTGTCCCTCAACCCTACTGTACCTAATAACCTTTCTCTCATTCACATTTACTCTCAGCTTTCTTCTTTCACACACTTTACCAAACTCAGTCACCAGCTTCTGCAGTTTCTCTCACGAATCAGCCACCAGCGCTGTATCATCAGCGAACAACAAATGGCTCAATTCCAAAGCTCTCTCACCCACAACAGACTGCATACTTGATCCTCTTTCCAAGAGTCTTGCATTCACCACCCTAACAACCCCATTCATACACAAATTCAACAACAATGGAGATATCAAACACCCCTGCCGCAAACCAACACTAACTGAGAACGAATCACTTTCCTCTCTTCCTACACGTACACACGCCTTACATCCTCGATAAAAAGTTTTCACTGCTCCTGACAACTTGCCTCCCACGCCATATATTCTTAACACTCAACAGAGCATCTCTATCAACTCTATCATATTTCTTTTACAGGTCCATAAGTGCTACATACAAATCCATTTTCTTTTCTAAGTGTATCTCACATACATTCTTCTAAGCAAACACCTGATCCACACGTACACGTACACGTACACACACCTTACATCCTCGATAAAAAGTTTTCACTGCTCCTAACAACTTGCCTCCCACACCATATATTCTTAAAACCTTTAACAGAGCATCTCTATCAACTCTATCATATGCCTTTTCTAGGTCCATAAGTGCTACATACAAATCCATTTGCTTTTTTAAGTCTATCTCACATACATTCTTCAAAGGAAACAACTGATCCACACATTCTCTACCACTTCTGAAACCACACTGCTCCTCCCAAGTCTGCTGCTTTGTACATGCCTTCACCCTCTCAATCAATATCACCTCACATAATTTCCCAGGAATACTCAACAAACTTATACCTCTGTAATCTAAGCACTCGCTTTGATCCCTTTTGCCTTTGTACAATGTCACTATGGAAGGATTTCGCCAATTCTCAGGCGCCTCACCAGGAGTCATTTTTTTTTTTTTCTTATACTTTGTCGCTGTCTCCCGCGTTTGCGAGGTAGCGCAAGGAAACAGACGAAAGAAATGGCCCAACCCCCCCCCACCCATACACATGCATATACATACGTCCACACACGCAAATATACATACCTACACAGCTTTCCATGGTTTACCCGAGAAGCTTCACACGCCTTGATTCAATCCACTGACAGCACGTCAACCCCGGTATACCACATCGCTCCAATTCACTCTATTCCTTGCCCTCCTTTCACCCTCCTGCATGTTCAGGCCCCGATCACACAAAATCTTTTTCACTACATCTTTCCACCTCCAATTTGGTCTCCCTCTTCTCCTCGTTCCCTACACCTCCGACACATATATCCTCTTGGTCAATCTTTCCTCACTCATTCTCTCCATGTGCCCAAACCACTTCAAAACACCCTCTTCTGCTCTCTCAACCACTCTCTTTTTATTTCCACACATCTCTCTTACCCTTACGTTACTCACTCGATCAAACCACCTCACACCGCACATTGTCCTCAAACATCTCATTTCCAGCACATCCATCCTCCTGCGCACAACTCTATCCATAGCCCACGCCTCGCAACCATACAACATTGTTGGAACCACTATTCCTTCAAACATACCCATTTTTGCTTTCCGAGATAATGTTCTCGACTTCCACACATTCTTCAAGGCTCCCAGAATTTTCGCCCCCTCCTCCACCCTATGATCCACTTCCGCTTCCATGGTTCCATCCGCTGCCAGATCCACTCCCAGATATCTAAAACACTTAACTTCCTCCAGTTTTTCTCCATTCAAACTCACCTCCCAATTGACTTGACCCTCAACCCTACTGTACCTAATAACCTTGCTCTTATTCACATTTACTCTTAACTTTCTTCTTCCACACACTTTACCAAACTCAGTCACCAGCTTCTGCAGTTTCTCACATGAATCAGCCACCAGCGCTGTATCATCAGCGAACAACAACTGACTCACTTCCCAAGCTCTCTCATCCCCAACAGACTTCATACTTGCCCCTCTTTCCAAAACTCTTGTATTTACCTCCCTAACAACCCCATCCATAAACAAATTAAATAACCATGGATTACATCACACACCCCTGCCGCAAACCTACATTCACTGAGAACCAATCACTTTCCTCTCTTCCTACACGTACACATGCCTTCCATCCTCCATAAAAGCTTTTCACTGCTTCTAACAACTTGCCTCCCACACCATATATTCTTAATACCTTCCACAGAGCATCTCTATCAACTCTATCATATGCCTTCTCCAGATCCATAAATGCTACATACAAATCCATTTGTTTTTCTAAGTATTTCTCACATACATTCTTCAAAGCAAACACCTGATCCACACATCCTCTACCACTTCTGAAACCACACTGCCATTCCCCAATCTGATGCTCTGTACATGCCTTCACCCTCTCAATCAATACCCTCCCATATAATTTACCAGGAATACTCAACAAACTTATACCTCTGTAATTTGAGCTCTCACTCTTATCCCCTTTGCCTTTGTACAATGGCACTATGCACGCATTCCGCCAATCCTGAGGCACCTCACCATGAGTCATACATACATTAAATAACCTTACCAACCAGTCAACAATACAGTCACCCCCTTTTTTAATAAATTCCACTTCAATACCATCCAAACCTGCTGCCTTGCCGGCTTTCATCTTCCGCAAAGCTTTCACTACCTCTTCTCTGTTTACCAAATCATTTTCCCTAACCCTCTCACTTTGCACACCACCTCGACCAAAACACCCTGTATCTGCCACTCTATCATCAAACACATTCAACAAACATTCAAAATACTCATTCCATCTCCTTCTCACATCACCACTACTTGTTATCACCTCCCCATTTGCGCCCTTCACTGAAGTTCCCATTTGCTCCCTTGTCTTACGCACTTTATTTACCTCCTTCCAGAACATCTTTTTATTCTCCCTAAAATTTAATGATGCTCTCTCACCCCAACTCTCATTTGCCCTTTTTGTCACCTCTTGCACCTTTCTCTTGACCTCCTGTCTCTTTCTTTTATACATCTCCCACTCAATTGCATTTTTTCCCTGCAAAAATCGTCCAAATGCCTCTCTCTTCTCTTTCACTAATACTCTTACTTCTTCATCCCACCACTCACTACCCTTTCTAATCAACCCACCTCCCACTCTTCTCATGCCACAAGCATCTTTTGCGCAATCCATCACTGATTCCCTAAACACATCCCATTCCTCCCCCACTCCCCTTACTTCCACTGTTCTCACCTTTTTCCATTCTGTACTCAGTCTCTCCTGGTACTTCCTCACACAGGTCTCCTTCCCAAGCTCACTTACTCTCACCACCCTCTTCACCCCAACATTCACTCTTCTTTTCTGAAAACCCATACAAATCTTCACCTTAGCCTCCACAAGATAATGATCAGACATCCCTCCAGTTGCACCTCTCAGCACACCAGGAGTCATACAAGCATTAAATTACTTTACCAGCCAGTCAACAATAGAGTCACCCCCTTTTTTAATCATTTCCGCTGCAATACCATCCAACCAACTGCCTTACCGGCTTTCATCTTCCGCAAAGCTTTTACTACCTCCTCTCTGTTTACCAAGTCATTCTCCCTAACTCTCTCACTTTGCACACCGCCTCGACCAAAACACCCTATAATAGCCACTCTATCATCAAATACATTCAACAAACCTTAAAAATACTCACTACATTTCCTTTAACATCACCACTACTTTTTATCACCTCCCCATTAGCACCCTTCACTGATGTTTCCATTTCTTCCCTCGTCTTACGCAATATATTTATCTCCTTCCAAAACATCTATTCATTCTCCCTAATATTTAATGATACTCTCTCACCCCAACTCTCATTTGCCCTCTTCTTCACCTCTTGCACCTTTATCTTGACCTCCTGCCTCTTTCTCTTATACACCTCCCACTCATTTGCATTATTTCCCTGCAAAAATCGTCCAAATGCCTCTCTCTTCTCTTTCAGTAATAATCTTACCTCTTCATCCCACCACTCACTACCCTTTCTAATCTGCCCACCTCCCACGCTTCGTATGCCACAAGAATCTTTTGCGGAAGCCTTCGCTGGTTCCTAAATACATCCCATTCCTTCCCATTCACTTACATCCTTTGTTCTCACCTTTTCCCATTCTTTACTGAGTCTCTCCTGGTAGTTCCTCACACAAGTCTCTTCCCCAAGCTCACTTATTCTCACCACTCTCTTAGCACCAACATTCTCGCATCTATTCTGAAAACCTCTATAAATCTTCAACCTTCGCCTCCACAAGATGTGTTTGCTTTTCTAAGTATATCTCACATATATTCTTCAAAGCAAACACCTTATCTACACATCCTCTACCACTTCTGAAACCACACTGCGTTTCCCTAATCTGATGCTCTGTACATGCCTTCGCCCTCTCAATCAATATCCACCCTATTATTTCCCTGGAATACTCAACAAACGTATACCTCTGTAATTTGAGCACTCACTTTTATACCCTTTGCCATGGTACAATGGCATTATGCAAGTATTCCGCCAATCCTCAGGCACTTCACTATGAGTCATACATTCATTAAATAACCTTACCAACCAGTTAACAACACAGTCACCCTTTTTTATTAAATTCCACTGCAATACCATGCAAACCCGCTGCCTTTTCGGCTTTCATCTTCCGCAAAGCTTTTACTACCACTTCTCTGTTTACCAAATCATTCTCCTTAACCCTTTCACTTTGCACACCACCTCGACCAAAACACCCTATATCTGCCACTCTATCAACAAACACATTTAACAAACCTTCAAAATACTCACTCCATCTCCTTCTCACATCACTACTACTTGTTATCCGCTCCCCATTAACCCCCTTCAATGAAGTTCCCATTTGTTCCCTTGTCTTACGCCCTTTATTTACCTCCTTCTAAACCATCTTTTTATTCTTCCTAAAACTCATTGATACTCTCTCACTCCAACTCTCATTTGCCTTCTTTTTCACCTCTTGCACCTTTCTCTTGACCTCCTGCCTTTTTCTTTTATACACATCCCAGTCATTTGCATTATTTCCCTGCAAAACTAGTTCAAATGCCTCTCACTTCTCTTTCAGTGATAATCTTACCTCATCCCACCACTGTCTACCCTTTCTAATCTGCCCACCTCCCACGCTTCTCATGATACAAGCATCTTTTGCGCAAGCCATCAAAGCTTCCCTAGATACATCCCATTCCTCACCCACTCCCTCTACTTCCTTTGTTTTCACTTTCTTTCCATTTTGTACATCATCTGTTTTGGTACCTCTTCACACAAGTCTCCTTCCCAAGCTCACTTACTCTCACCTTTCTCTTCACCACAACATTCTCTCTTCTTTTTTGAAAACATTTACAAATCTTCACCTTCGCCTTCAGACATCCCTCGTGTCGCACCTCTCAGCGCATTAACATCCAAAAGTCTCTCTTTCGCGCCTATCAATTAACACTTAATCCAATAACGCTGTCTTGCCATCTCTCCTACTTACATACGTATACTTATGTATATCTCTTTTTAAACCAGATATTCCCAATTACGAGTCTTTTCTAAGCGCCAAAATTTTCAAGCTCTTCAATTCTATATACAACACTGAACACCTCATGTACATCAATTATTCCCTCAACTGCCACATCACTCACCTTTGCATTCAAATCACCCATCACTATAACCATTCTCGCGTATCAAAACTACTAAGTGACTCTTTCAGCTGCTCCCAAAACACTTGCCTCTCATAATCTTTCTTCTCATGCCCAGGTCTAAATGCACCAATACTCACCCATCTCTCTCCACCCACATTCAGTTTTACCTATATCAATCTAGTTTACTTTCTTACATTGTATAACATACTCCCACCACTCTTGTTTCAGGAGTAATGCTACTCCTTCCCTGGATCTTGTCCTCTCACCAACCCCTGACTTTATTCCCAAGACATTCCCAAACCACTCTTCCCCTTTACTCTTGAGCTTCATTTCACTGAGAGCCAAAATATCCAAGTTCCTTTTCTCAAACAAACGACCTACCTCTCCTTTTTTCTCATCTAGGTTACATCCACACACATTTAGACACCCAAATATGTGCCTTCGAGGAGGATGAGCACTCCCCGCGTGACTCCTTCTTCTGTTTCCCCTTTAAGAAAGTTTAAATACAAGGAGGGGAGGGTTTCTAGCACCACATTCCCGTCCCCTTTAGTCGATTTGGTTTGATCTAGTAAGTAATGAAAGGGTATGAGATATGTGTGGTAATATAAAGAGTGTGGTTGAGAGAGCAGAAGAGGGTGTTTTGAAATGGTTTGGTCACATGGAGAGAATGAGTGAGGAAAGATTGACAAAGAAGATATATGTGTCAGAGGTGGAGGGAACGAGAAGTGGGAGACCAAATTGGAGATGGAAAGATGGAGTAAAACAGAGTTTGAATGATAAGGGCCTGAACATGCAGGATGGTGAAATGCGTGCAAGGAATAGAGTAAGTTGGAACGATTTGGTATATAGGGGTCGATGTGCTGTGAATTGATTGAACCAGGGCATGTGAAGCGCCTGGGATAAACCATGGAATGTTTTGTGTGTCCTCGTGGTGGAAAAGGACCTGTGGTTTCAGTGCGTTATACATGACATCTAGACTGATTGTGAACGAATGTGGCCTTTGTTTACATTTCCTAGCGCTACCTCGCTCGCATGCGTGGGGAGGGGGCTGTCATTCCGTGTGTGGCGGGGTGGTGACGGGAATGAGTAAAGGCAGCAACTATGAATTATGTACATATGTTTATATGTATATGCCTGTGTATGTATATATATATATATATATATATATATATATATATATATATATATATATATATATATATATATATATATATATATATATATATATATACATATATATATATATGTATATATATATATATATATATATATATATATATATATATATATATATATATATATATATATATATATATATATATATATATATATATATATATATATATATATATATATATATATATATATATGTAAAAGTTGAAATGTATAGGTATGTATATGTACATGTGGGGACGTGTATTTATATATACATGTGTATGTGGGTGGGTTGGGCCATTCTTCCGTTTGTTTCCTTGCGCTATCTCGCTAACGCGGGAGACAGCGGCAAAGTATAATGTATTTCAACTTTCTAAAAGGGTAAACAGAAGAAGGAGTCACGCGTGGAGTGCTCATCCTCCTCGAAGGCTCAGATTGGGGTGTCTAAATGTATGTGGCTGTAACCAAGATGAGAAAAAAGGGGAGATAGGTAGCATGTCTGAGGAAAGGAACCTGAATGTTTTAGCTCTGAGTGAAACGAAGCTCAAGAGTAAAGTGGAAGAGTGGTTTGGGAATGTCTTGAGAGTAAAGACAGGGGTTAGTGAGAGGACAAGAGCAAGAGAGGGAGTAGCACTACTCCTAAAACAGGAGTTGTGGGAGTATGTGATAGAGTGTAAAAAAGTTAATTCTAGATTCATATGGGTAAAACTGAAAGTTGATGGAGAGAGATGGATGATTATTGGTGCATATGCATCTGGGCATGAGAAGAAAGATCATGAGAGGCAAGTGCTTTGGGAGCAGCTAAATGAGTGTGTTAGTGGTTTTGATGCACAAGACCGGGTTATAGTGATGGGTGATTTGAATGCAAAGGTGAGTAATGTGGCAGTTGATGGAATAATTGGTATACATGGGGTGTTCAGTGTTGTAAATGGAAATGTTGAAGAGCTTGTAGATTTATGAGCTGAAAAAGGACTGGTGATTCGGAGTACCTGGGTTAAAAAGAGAGATATACAAAAGTATACGTATGTAAGTAGGAGAAATGGCCAGAGAGCGTTATTGGATTACGTGTTAATTGATAGGCGCGCGGAAGAGAGACTTTTGAATGTTAATGTGCTGAGAGTTGCAACTAGAGGGATATCTGATCATTATCTTGGGGAGGCGAAGGTGAAGATTTGTAGGGGTTTTCAGAAAAGAAGAGAGAACGTTGGGGTGAAGAGAGTGGTGAGAGTAAGTGAGCTTGGGAAGGAGACTTGTGTGAGGAAGTACCAGGAGAGACAGAGTACAGAATGGAAAAAGGTGAGATTAAAGGAGGTAAGGGAAGTTGGGAAGGAATGGGATGTATTTAAGGAAGCAGTGATGGCTTGTGCAAAAGATGCTTGTGGCATGAGAAGCGTGGGAGGTGGGTTGATTAGAAAGGGTAGTGAGTGGTGGGATGAAGAAGTAACATTATTAGCGAAAGAGAAGAGAGAGGCATTTGGACGATTCTTGTAGGGAAAAAATGCAAATGAGTGGGAGATGTATAAAAGAAAGAGGCAGGAGGTCAAGATAAAGGTGCAAAAGGTGAAAAAGAGGGCAAATGAGAGTTGGGGTTAGAGAGTATCATTAAATTTTAGGGAAAATAAAAAGACGTTTTGGAAGGAGGTAAATAAAGTGCGCAAGACAAGGGAGCAAATGGGAACTTCATTGAAGGGAGCTAATGGGGAGGGGATAAAAGTAGCGGTGATGTGAGAAGGAGATGGAGTGAGTATTTTGAAGGTTTGTTGAATGTGTTTGATGATAGAGTGGCTGATTTAGGTGTTTTGGTCGAGGTGGTGTGCAAAGTTAGAGGGTTAGGGAAAATGATTTGGTAAACAGAGAAGAGGTAGTAAAACCTTTACGGAAAATGAAAGCGGGCAAGGCAGAAGTTTTGGATGGTATTGTAGTGGAATTTATTAAAAAAGGTGGTGACTGTCTTGTTGACTGGTTGGAAAGGTTATTCAATGTATGTATGATTCATGGAGAGGTGCTGGAGGATCGACGGAATGCTTGCACAGTGCCATTGTACAAAGGCAAAGGGGATAAGAGTGAGTGCTCAAATTACGGAGGTATAAGTTTGTTGAGTATTCCTGGTAAATTATAAGGGATGGTATTCATTGAGCGGGTGAAGGTATGTACAGAGCATCAGACTGGGGAAAAGCAGTGCGGTTTCAGAGGTGGTAGAGGATGTGTGGATTAGGTGTTTGCTTTGAAGAATGTATGTGAGAAATACTTAGAAAAGCAAATGAATTTGTATGTAGTATTTATGGATCTAGAGAAGGTATGTGATAGAGTTGATAGAGATGCTCTTGGAAAGGTATTAAGAATATATGGTGTGGGAGGCAAGTTGTTAGAAGAAGTGAAGTTTTTATCGAGGATGTAAGGCATGTGTACGTGTAGGAAGAGAGGAAAGTGATTGGCTATCATTGAATGTAGGTTTGCTGCAGGGGTGTGTGATGTCTCCATGGTTGTTGAATTTGTTTATGGGTGGGGTTGTTAGGGAGGTGAATGCAAGAGTTTTGGGAAGAGGAGCCAGTATGCAGTCTGTTGTGGATGAGAGAGATTGGGAAGTAAGTCAGTTGTTGTTCGCTGAAGATACAGCGCTGGTGGCGGATTCATGTGAGAAACTGCAGAAGCTGGTGACTGAGATTGGTAGAGAGATTTAGAGAAGAAATTTAAGAGTAAATGTGAATAAGAGCAAGGTTATTACGTACAATAGGGTTGAGGGTCAAGTCAATTGGGAGGTAAGTTTGAATGGAGGAAAACTGGAGGAAGTAAAGTGTTTTAGGTATCTGGGAGTGGATTTGGCAGCGGGTGAAACCATGGAAGCGAAAGTGAATCATAGGGTGGGGGAGGGGGCAAAAATTCTTGGAGCCATGAAGAATGTTTGCAAGTCGAGAACATTATCACGCAAAGCAAAAATGGGTATGTTTGAAGGAATAGTGGTTCCAACAATGTTGTATGGTTGCGAAGCGTGGGCTATGGATAGAGGTGTGCGCAGGAGGATGGATGTGCTGGAAATGAGGTGTTTGAGGACAATATATGTTGTGAGGTGGTTTGATCGAATAAGTAATGTAAGGGTAAGAGAGATGTGTGGAAATAAAAAGAGTGTGGTTGAGAGAGCAGAAAAGTGTGTTTTGAAATGGTTTGGTCACATGGAGAGAATGAGTGAGGAAAGATGGACCAAGAGGATATATGAGTCAGAGCTCTAGGGAACGAGGAGAGGTGGGAGACCAAATTGTAGGTGGAAAGATGAAGCAAAAAAGATTTTGAGTGATCGGGGCCTGAACATGCATGAGGTTGAAAGGCGGGCAAGGAATAGAGTGAATTGGAACGATGTGGTATACTGGGGACGTATAAATATATATATATATATATATATATATATATATATATATATATATATATATATATATATATATATATATATATATATATATATATATATATGTATATATATATATATATATATATATATATATATATATATATATATATATATATATATATATATATCCCTCCAGTTGCACCTCTCAGCACATTAACATCCAAAAGTCTCTCTTTCGCGCGCCTGTCAATTAATACGTAATCCAATAACGCTCTCTGGCCATCTCTCCTACTTACATAAGTATACTTATGTATATCTCGCTTTTTAAACCAGGTATTCCCAATCATCAGTCCTTTTTCAGCACATAAATCTACAAGCTCCTCACCATTTCCATTTACAACACTGAACACCCCATGTATACCAATTATTCCCTCAACTGCCACATTACTCACCTTTGCATTCAAATCACCCATCACTATGACCCGGTCTCGTGCATCACAACCACTAACACACTCATTCAGCTGCTCCCAAAACACTTGCCTCTCATGATCTTTCTTCTCATGCCCAGGTGCATATGCACCAATAATTACCCATCTCTCTCCATCAACTTTCAGTTTTACCCATATTAATCGAGAATTTACTTTCTTACATTCTATCATATACTCCCACAACTCCTGTTTCAGGAGTACTGCTACTCCTTCCCTTGCTCTTGTCCTCTCACAAACCCCTGACTTTACTCCCAAGACATTCCCAAACCACTCTTCCCCTTCACCCTTGAGCTTCGTTTCACTCAGAGCCAAAACATCCAGGTTCCTTTCCTCAAACATACTACCTATCTCTCCTTTTTTCACATCTTGGTTACAACCACACACATTTAGGCACCCCAGTCTGAGCCTTCGAGGAGGATGAGCACTCCCCGCGTGACTCGTTCTTCTGTTTCCCATTTTAGAAAATCAAAAAAAAGGTGAAGATTTGTAGGGGTTTTCAGAAAAAAAGATTGAATGTTGGGGTGAAGAGGGTGGTGAGAGTAAGTGAGCTTGGGAAGGAGGCTTGTGTGAGGAAGTACCAGGAGAGACTGAGTACAGAATGGAAAAAGGTGAGAACAATGGAAGTAAGGGGAGTGGGGGAGAAATTGGATGTATTTAGGGAATCAGTGATGGATTGCGCAAAATATGCTTGTGGCATGAGAAGAGTGGGAGGTGGGTTGATTAGAAAGGGTAGTGAGTGGTGGGATGAAGAAGTAAGAGTATTAGTGAAAGAGAAGAGAGATGCATTTGGACGATTTTTGCAGGGAAAAAATGCAATTGAGTGGGAGACGTATAAAAGAAAGAGACAGGAGGTCAAGAGAAAGGTGCAAGAGGTGAAAAAAAGGGCAAATGAGAGTTGGGGTGAGAGAGTATCATTAAATTTTAGGGAGAATACTAAGATGTTCTGGAATGAGGTAAATAAAGTGCGTAAGACAAGGGAGCAAATAGGAACTTCAGTGAAGGGCGCAAATGGGGAGGTGATAACAAGTAGTGGTGATGTGAGAAGGAGATGGAGTGAGTATTTTGAAGGTTTGTTGAATGTGTTTGATGATAGAGTGGCAGATGTAGGGTGTTTTGGTCGAGGTGGTGTGCAAAGTGAGAGGGTTAGGGAAAATGATTTGGTAAACAGAGAAGAGGTAGTAAAAGCCTTGCGGAAGATGAAAGCCGGCAAGGCAGCAGGTTTGGATGGTATTGCAGTGGAATTTATTAAAAAAGGGGGTGACTGTATTGTTGACTGGTTGGTAAGGTTATTTAATGTATGTGTGGCTCACGGTGAGGTGCCTGAGGATTGGCGGAATGCGTGCATAGTGCAATTGTACAAAGGCAAAGGGGATAAGAGTGAGTGCTCAAATTACAGAGGTATAAGTTTGTTGAGTATTCCTGGTAAATTATATGGGAGGGTATTGATTGAGAGGGTGAAGGCATGTACAGAGCATCAGATTGGGGAAGAGCAGTGTGGTTTCAGAAGTGGTAGAGGATGTGTGGATCAGGTGTTTGCTTTCAAGACTGTATGTGAGAAATACTTAGAAAAGCAAATAGATTTGTATGTAGCATTTATGGATCTGGAGAAGGCATATGATAGAGTTGATAGAGATGCTCTGTGGAAGGTATTAAGAATATATGGTGTGGGAGGAAAGTTGTTAGAAGCAGTGAAAAGTTTTAATCGAAGATGTAAGGCATGTATACATGTAGGAAGATATGAAAGTGATTGGTTCTCAGTGAATGTAGGTTTGCGGCAGGGGTGTGTGATGTCTCCATGGTTGTTTAATTTGTCTATGGATGGGGTTGTTAGGGAGGTGAATGCAAGAGTTTTGGAAAGAGGGGCAAGTATGAAGTCTGTTGGGGATGAGAGAGGTTGGGAAGTGAGTCAGTTGTTGTTCGCTGATGATACAGCGCTGTGGCTGATTCATATGAGAAACTCCAAAGCTGGTGACTGAGTTTGGTAAAGTGAGTGAAAGAAGAAAGTTAAGAGTAAATGTGAATAAGAGCAAGGTTATTAGGTACAGTAGGGTTGAGGGTCAAGTATATTGGGAGGTGAGTTTGAATGGAGAAAAACTGAAGGAAGTGAAGTGTTTTAGATATCTGGGAGTGGATCTGGCAGCGGATGGAACCATGGAAGCGGAAGTGGATCATAGGGTGGGGGAGGGGGCGAAAATTCTGTGAGCCTTGAAGAATGTGTGGAAGTCGAGAACATTATCTCGGAAAGCAAAAATGGGTATGTTTGAAGGAATAGTGGTTCCAACAATGTTGTATGGTTGCGAGGCGTGGGCTATGGATAGAGTTGTGCGCAGGAGGATGGATGTGCTGGAAATGAGATGTTTGAGGACAATGTGTGGTGTGAGGTGGTTTGATCGAGTAAGTAACGTAAGGGTAAGAGAGATGTGTGGAGATAAAAAGAGGGTGGTTGAGAGAGCAGAAGAGGATGTTTTGAAATGGTTTGGGCACATGGAGAGAATGAGTGAGGAAAGATTGACCAAGAGGATATATGTGTCGGAGGTGGAGGGAACGAGGAGAAGAGGGAGACCAAATTGGAGGTGGAAAGATGGAGTGAAAAAGATTTTGTGTGATCGGGGCCTGAACATGCAGGAGGGTGAAAGGAGGGCAAGGAATAGAGTGAATTGGAGCGATGAGGTATACCGGGGTTGACGTGCTGTCAGTGGATTGAATCAGGGCATGTGAAGCGTCTGGGGTAAACCATAGAAAGCTGTGTAGGTATGTATATTTGCGTGTGTGGACGTATGTATATACATGTGTATGGGGGTGGGTTGGGCCATTTCTTTCGTCTGTTTCCTTGCGCTACCTCGCAAACGCGGGAGACAGCGACAAAAAAAAAAAAAAGAATATATATATATATATATATATATATATATATATATATATATATATATATATATATATATATATATATATATATAGATATAGATATTCTCCCGAATCAGTTGTAGGAGTATGTGATAGAGTGTAAGAAAGTAAATTCTAGATTGATATGTGTAAAACTGAAAGTTGATGGAGAGAGATGGGTGATTTTTGGTGCATATGCACCTGGGCACGAGAAGAAAGATCATGAGAGGCAAGTGTTTTGGGAGCAGCTGAATGAGTGTGTTAGCGGTTTTGTTGCACAAGACCGGGTTATAGTGATGGGTGATTTGAATGCAAAGGTGAGTAATGTGGCAGTTGAGGGAATAATTGGTATGCATGGAGTGTTCATTCCTGTAAATGGAAATGGTGAAGAGCTTGTAGATTTATGTGCTGAAAAAGGACTGGTGATTGGGAATACCTGGTTTAAAAAGCGAGATATACATAAGTATACATATGTAAGTAGGAGAGATGGCCAGAGAGCGTTATTGGATTACGTGTTAATTGACAGGCGCGCGAAAGAGAGACTTTTGGATGCTTTTGGATGTTAATGTGCTGAGAGGTGCAACTGGAGGGATGTCTGATCATTATCTTGTGGAAGCAAAGGTGAAGATTTGTGGGGGTTTTCAGAAAAGAAGAGAAAATGTTTGGGTGAAGAGAGTGGTGAGAGTAAGTGAGCTTGGGAAGGAGACTTGTGTGAGGAAGTACCAGGAAAGACTAAGTACAGAAGGGAAAAAGGTGAGAACAAAGGAGATAAGGGAAGTGGCGGAGGAATGGGGTGTATTTAGGGAAGCAGTGATGGCTTGCGCAAAAGATGCTTGTGGCATGAGAAGCGTGGGAGGTGGGTTGATTAGAAAAGGTAGTGAGTTGTGGAATGAAGAAGTAAGATTATTAGTGAAACAGAAGAGAGAGTCATTTGAATGATTTTTGCAGGAAAAAAATTCAAATGAATGGGAGAGGTATAAATGAAAGAGGCAGGAGGTCAAGAGAAAGGTGCAAGAGATGAAAAAAGAGGGCATATGAGAGTTGGGGTGAGAGAGTATCATTAAATATAAGGGAGACTAAAAAGATGTTTTGGAAGGAGATAAAAAAAGTGCGTAAGAGAAGGGAGGAAATGGGAACTTCAGTGAAGGTGGCTAATGGGGAGGTGATAACAAGTAGTGATGATGTGAAAAGGAGATGGAGTGAGTATTTTGAAGGTTTGTTGAATGTGTTTGATGATAGAGTGGCAGATGTGGGTGTCTTGGTCGAGGTGGTGTGCAAAGTGAGAGGGTTAGGGAAAATGATTTGGTAAATAGAGAAGAGGTAGTAAAAGCTTTACGGAAGATGAAAGCCGGCAAAGCATCAGGTTTTGATGGCATTGCAGTGGAATTTATTAAAAAAAGGGTGACTGTATTGTTGACTGGTTGGTGAGGTTATTTAATGTATGTATGATTCATGGTGAGGTGCCTGAGGATTGCCGGAATGCTTGCATAGTGCCATTGTACAAAGGCAAACGGGGATAAGAGTGAGTGCTCAATTTACAGACGTATAAGTTTGTTGAGTATTCCTGGTAAATTATATGGGAGGGAATTGATTGATAGGGTGAAGGCATGTACAGAGCATCAGATTGGGGAAGAGCAGTGTGGTTTCAGAAGTGGTAGAGGATGTGTGGATCAGGTGTTTGCTTTGAAGAATGTATGCGAGAAATACTTAGAAAAACAAATGGATTTGTATGTAGAATTTATGGATCTGGTCCAAGAAGGCATATGAGAGAGTCGATAGAGATGCTCTTTGGAAGGTATTAAGAATATATGGTGTTGGAGGTAAGTTGTTAGAAGCAGTGAAAAGTTTTTATCGAGGATGTAAGGCAGGTGTAGGTGTAGGAAGAGAGGAAAGTGATTGGTTCTCAGTGAATGTAGGTTTGCAGCAGGGGTGTGTGATGTCTCCATGGTTGTTTAATTTGTTTATGGATGGGGTTGTTAGGGAGGTGAATGCAAGAGTTTTGGAAAGAGGGGCAAGTATGCAGTCTGTTGTGGATGAGAGAGCTTGGGAAGTGAGTCAGTTGTTGTTCGCTGATGATACAGCGCTGGTGGCTGATTCGTGTAAGAAACTGCAGACTGAGCTTGGTAAAGTGTGTGAAAGAAGAAAGTTAAGAGTAAATGTGAATAAGAGCAAGGTTATTAGGTACAGTAGGATTGAGGGTCAAGTCAATTGGGAGGTAAGTTTGAATGGAGAAAAGCTGGAGGAAGTAAAGTGTTTTAGATATCTGGGAGTGGATCTGGCAGCGGATGAAACCATGGAATCGGAAGTGAATCATAGGGTGGGGAATGGGGCCAAAAGTCTTGGAGCCTTCAAGAATGTGTGGAAGTCCAGAACATTATCTCGGAAAGCAAAAATGGGTATGTTTGAAGGAATAGTGGTTCCAACAATGTTGTATGGTTGCAAGGCGTGGGCTATGGATAGAGTTGTGCGCAGGAGGGTGGATGTGCTGGAAATGAGATGTTTGAGGACAATATGTGGTGTGAGGTGGTTTGATCGAGTAAGTAATGTAAGGGTGAGAGAGATGTGTGGAAATAAAAATAGTGTGGTTGAGAGAGCAGAAGAGGATGTTTTGAAATGGTTTGGTCACATGGAGAGAATGAGTGAGGAAAGATTGACCAAGAGGATATATGTGTCAGAGGTGGAGGGAACAAGGAGAAGTGGGAGACCAAATTGGAGGTGGAAAGATGGAGTGAAAAAAATTTTGAGTGATCTGGGCCTGAACATGCAGGAGGGTGAAGGCGTGCAAGGAATAGAGTGAATTGGAACGATGTGGTATATCGGGTTCGACGTGCTGTCAATGGAATGAACCAGGGCATGTGAAGGGTCTGGGGTAAACCATGCAAAGTGTGTGGTGCCTGGATGTGGAAAGGGAGCTGTGGTTTCGGTGCATTATTACATGACAGCTAGAGACTGAGTGTGAACAAATGGGGCCTTTGGTGTTTTTTCTCGCGCTACCTCGCACACATGAGGGGGGAGGGGGTTGTTATTCCATGTGTGGCGAAGTGGCGATGGGAACAATTAAAGGCAGACAGTATGAATTATGTACATGTGTATATATGTATATGTCTGTGTGTGCATATATATGTGCACATTGAGATGTATGTATAGGTATGTATAGTGTGCGTGTGTGGAGATGTATGTATATACATGTGTATGTGGGCGGGTTGGGCCATTCTTTCGTCTGTTTCCTTGCGCTACCTCGCTAACGCGGGAGACATCGATAAAGCAAAATAGATATATATATATATATATATATATATATATATATATATATATTATATATATATATATATATATATATATATATATATATATATATATATATATATATATATATCTATATATATATATATATATATATATATATATATATATATATATATATATATATAAGTATATATATATATATACTTATGTAAGTAGGAGAGATGGCCAGAGAGCGTTATTGGATTACGTGTTAATTGACAGGCGTGCGAAAGAGAGACTTTTGGATGTCAATGTACTGAGAGGTGCAACTGGAGGGATGTCTGATCATTATCTTGTGGAGGCTAAGGTGAAGATTAGTATGGGTTTTCAGAAAAGAAGAGTGAATGTTGGGGTGAAGAAGGTGGTGAGAGTAAGTGAGCTTGGGAAGGAGACCTGTGTGAAGAAGTATCAGGAGAGACTGTGTACAGAATGGAAAAAGGTGAGAACAATGGAAGTAAGGGGAGTGGGGGAGGAATGGGATGTATTTAGGGAATCAGTGATGGATTGCGCAAAAGATGCTTGTGGCATGAGAAGAGTGGGAGGTGGGCTGTTTAGAAAGGGTAGTGAGTGGTGGGATGAAGAAGTAAGAGTATTAGTGAAAGAGAAGAGAGAGGCATTTGGACGATTTTTGCAGGGAAAAAATGCAATTGAGTGGGAGAAGTATAAAAGAAAGAGACAGGAGGTCAAGAGAAAGGTGCAAGAGGTGAAAAAAAGGGCAAATGAGAGTTGGGGTGAGAGACTATCAGTAAATTTTAGGGAGAATAAAAAGATGTTCTGGAAGGAGGTAAACAGGGTGCGTAAGACAAGGGAGCAAATGGGAACTTCAGTGAAGGGCGTAAATGGGGAGGTGATAACAAGTAGTGGTGATGTGAGAAGGAGATGGAATGAGTATTTTGAAGGTTTGGTGAATGTGTCTGATGACAGAGTGGCAGATATAGGATGTTTGGGTCGAGGTGGTGTGCAAAGTGAGAGGGTTAGGGAAAATGATTTGGTAAACAGAGAAGAGGTAGTAAAAGCTTTGCGGAAGATGAAAGCCGGCAAGGCAGCAGGTTTGGATGGTATTGCAGTGGAATTTATTAAAAAAGGGGGTGACTGTATTGTTGACTGGTTGGTAAGGTTATTTAATGTATGTATGACTCATGGTGAGGTGCCTGAGGATTGGCGGAATGCGTGCATAGTGCCATTGTACAAAGGCAAAGGGGATAAGAGTGAGTGCTCAAATTACAGAGGTATAAGTTTGTTGAGTATTCCTGGTAAATTATATGGGAGAGTATTGATTGAGAGGGTGAAGGCATGTACAGAGCATCAGATTGGGGAAGAGCAGTGTGGTTTCAGAAGTGGCAGAGGATGTGTGGATCAGGTGTTTGCTTTGAAGAATGTATGTGAGAAATACTTAGAAAAGCAAATGGATTTGTATGTAGCATTTATGGATCTGGAGAAGGCATATGATAGAGTTGATAGAGATGCTCTGTGGAAGGTATTAAGAATATATGGTGTGGGAGGAAAGTTGTTAGAAGCAGTGAAAAGTTTTTATCGAGGATGTAAGGCATGTGTACGTGTAGGAAGAGAGGAAAGTGATTGGTTCTCAGTGAATGTTGGTTTGCGGCTGGGGTGTGTGATGTCTCCATGGTTGTTTAATTTGTTTATGGATGGGGTTGTTAGGGAGGTAAATGCAAGAGTCTTGGAAAGAGGGGCAAGTATGAAGTCTGTTGGGGATGAGAGAGCTTGGGAAGTGAGTCAGTTGTTGTTCGCTGATGATACAGCGCTGGTGGCGGATTCATGTGAGAAACTGCAGAAGCTGGTGACGGAGTTTGGTAAAGTGTGTGGAAGAAGAAAGTTAAGAGTAAATGTGAATAAGAGCAAGGTTATTAGGTACAGTAGGGTTGAGGGTCAAGTCAATTGGGAGGTGAGTTTGAATGGAGAAAAACTGGAGGAAGTGAAGTGTTTTAGATATCTGGGAGTGGATCTGTCAGCGGATGGAACCATGGAAGCGGAATTGGATCATAGGGTGGGGGAGGGGGCGAAAATTTTGGGAGCCTTGAAAAATGTGTGGAAGTCGAGAACATTATCCCGGAAAGCAAAAATGGGTATGTTTGAAGGAATAGTAGTTCCAACAATGTTGTATGGTTGCGAGGCGTGGGCTATGGATAGAGTTGTGCGCAGGAGGATGGATGTGCTGGAAATGAGATGTTTGAGGACAATGTGTGGTGTGAGGTGGTTTGATCGAGTAAGTAACGTAAGGGTAAGAGAGATGTGTGGAAATAAAAAGAGCGTGGTTGAGAGAGCAGAAGAGGGTGTTTTGAAATAGTTTGGGCACATGGAGAGAATGAGTGAGGAAAGATTGACCAAGAGGATATATGTGTCGGAGGTGGAGGGAACGAGGAGAAGAGGGAGACCAAATTGGAGGTGGAAAGATGGAGTGAAAAGGATTTTGTGTGATCGGGGCCTGAACATGCAGGAGGGTGAAAGGAGGGCAAGGAATAGAGTGAATTGGAGCGATATGGTATACAGGGGTTGACGTGCTGTCAGTGGATTGAATCAAGGCATGTGAAGCGTCCGGGGTAAACCATGGAAAGCTGTGTAGGTATGTATATTTGCGTGTGTGGACGTGTGTATATACATGTGTAGGGGGTGGGTTGGGCCATTTCTTTCGTCTGTTTCCTTGCGCTACCTCGCAAACGCGGGAGACAGCGACAAAGTATGAAAAAAAAAAAAAAAGAAAAAAAAAATATATATATATATATTATATATATATATATATATATATATATATATATATATATATATATATATATATATATATATTTTCTTTTTCTTTCAAACTATTCGCCATTATTCGCATTAGCAAGGTAGCGTTAAGAACAGAGGACTGGGCCTTTGAGGGAATACCCTCACCTGGCCCAATTCTCTGTTCCTTCTTTTGGAAAAAAAAAAAAAAAAAAAAAAAAAAAAAAACGAGAGGGGAGGATTTCCAGCCCCCCGCTCCCTCCCCTTTTAGTTGCCTTCTACGACACGCAGGGAATACGTGGGAAGTATTCTTAATCCCCTATCCCCAGGGATATATATATATATATATATACATATATATATTATTTTTTTTTTTATTATACTTTGTCGCTGTCTCCCGCGTTTGCGAGGTAGCGCAAGGAAACAGACGAAAGAAATGACAGAACCCACCCCCATACGCATGTATATACATACGTCCACACACGCAAATATACATACCTACACAGCTTTCCATCGTTTTCCCCAGACGCTTCACATGCCCTGATTCAATCCACTGATAGCACGTCAACCCCGGTATACCACATCGCTCTAATTCACTCTAAATTATCAATGGGGATAGGGGAGAAAGAATACTTCCCACGTATTCCCTGCGTGTCGTAGAAGGCGACTAAAAGGGGAGGGAGCGGGTGGCTGGAAATCCTCCCCTCTCGTTTTTTTTTTTTTATTTTCCAAAGGAAGGAATGGAGAGGGGGGGCCAGGTAGGGATTTTCCCTCTGAGACCCAGTCCTCTGTTCTTAACGCTACCTCGCAAATGCGGGAAATGGCGAAACGTATAAAAAAAAAAAGATATATATATATATATATATATATATATATATATATATATATATATATATATATTTATATATATATATATATATATATATATATATATATAAATGTGAATAAGAGCAAGGTTATTAGGTACAGTAGGGTTGAGGGTCAAGTCAATTGGGAGGTGAGTTTGAATGGAGAAAAACTGGAGGAAGTGAAGTGTTTTAGATATCTGGGAGTGGATCTGGTAGCGGATGGAACCATGGAAGCGGAAGTGGATCATAGGGTGGGGGAGGGGGCGAAAATTCTGGGGGCCTTGAAGAATGTGTGGAAGTCGAGAACATTATCTCGGAAAGCAAAAATGGGTATGTTTGAAGGAATAGTGGTTCCAACAATGTTGTATGGTTGCGAGGCGTGGGCTATGGATAGAGTTGTGCGCAGGAGGATGGATGTGCTGGAAATGAGATGTTTGAGGACAATGTGTGGTGTGAGGTGGTTTGATCGAGTGAGTAACGTAAGGGTAAGAGAGATGTGTGGAAATAAAAAGAGCGTGGTTGAGAGAGCAGAAGAGGGTGTTTTGAAGTGGTTTGGGCACATGGAGAGAATGAGTGAGGAAAGATTGACCAAGAGGATATATGTGTCGGAGGTGGAGGGAACGAGGAGAAGAGGGAGACCAAATTGGAGGTGGAAAGATGGAGTGAAAAAGATTTTGTGTGATCGGGGCCTGAACATGCAGGAGGGTGAAAGGAGGGCAAGGAATAGAGTGAATTGGAGCGATGTGGTATACCGGGGTTGACGTGCTGTCAGTGGATTGAATCGAGGCATGTGAAGCGTCTGGGGTAAACCATGGAAAGCTGTGTAGGTATGTATATTTGCGTGTGTGGACGTATGTATATACATGTGTATGGGGGGGGGGGGGTTGGGCCATTTCTTTCGTCTGTTTCCTTGCGCTACCTCGCAAACGCGGGAGACAGCGACATAGTTTAAAAAAAAAAAAAAAATATATATATATATATTTATGGTAAATTATATGGGAGGGTATTGATTGAGAGGGTGAAGGCATGTACAGAGCATCAGATTGGGGAAAAGCATTGTGGTTTCAGAAGTGGTAGGGGATGTGTGGATCAGGTGTTTGCTTTGAAGAACGTATGTGAGAAATACTTAGAAAAGCAAATCGATTTGTATGTAGCATTTATGGATCTGGAGAAGGCATATGATAGAGTTGATAGAGATGCTCTGTGGAAGGTATTAAGAATATATGGTGTGGGAGGCAAGTTGTTAGAAGCAGTGAAAAGTTTTTATCGAGGATGTAAGGCATGTGTAGGTGTAGGAAGAGAGGAAAGTGATTGGTTCTCAGTGAATGTATGTTTGCGGCTGGGGTGTGTGATGTCTCCATGGTTGTTTAATTTGTTTATGGATGGGGTTGTTAGGGAGGTAAATGCAAGAGTTTTGGAAAGAGGGGCAAGTATGAAGTCTGTTGGGGATGAGAGAGGTTGGGAAGTGAGTCAGTTGTTGTTCGCTGATGATACAGCGCTGGTGGCTGATTCATGTGAGAAACTGCAGAAGCTGGTGACTGAGTTTGGTAAAGTGTGTGGAAGAAGAAAGTTAAGAGTAAATGTGAATAAGAGCAAGGTTATTAGGTACAGTAGGGTTGAGGGTCAAGTCAATTGGGAGGTGAGTCTGAATGGAGAAAAACTGGAGGATATATATATGTATATATATATATATATATATATATATATATATATATATATATATATATATATATATATATATATATATATATATATATATATATATATATATATATATATATATATATATATATATATGGTAAATTATATGGGAGGGTATTGATTGAGAGGGTGAAGGCATGTACAGAGCATCAGATTGGGGAAAAGCATTGTGGTTTCAGAAGTGGTACGGGATGTGTGGATCAGGTGTTTCCTTTGAAGAACGTATGTGAGAAATACTTAGAAAAGCAAATGGATTTGTATGTAGCATTTATGGATCTGGAGAAGGCATATGATAGAGTTGATAGAGATCCTCTGTGGAAGGTATTAAGAATATATGGTGTGGGAGGCAAGTTGTTAGAAGCAGTGAAAAGTTTTTATCGAAGATGCAAGGCATGTGTAGGTTTAGGAAGAGAGGAAAGTGATTGGTTCTCAGTGAATGTATGTTTGCGGCTGGGGTGTGTGATGTCTCCATGGTTGTTTAATTTGTTTATGGATGGGGTTGTTAGGGAGGTAAATGCAAGAGTTTTGGAAAGAGGGGCAAGTATGAAGTCTGTTGGGGATGAGAGAGCTTGGGAAGTGAGTCAGTTGTTGTTCGCTGATGATACAGCGTTGGTGGCTGATTCATGTGAGAAACTGCAGAAGCTGGTGACTGAGTTTGGTAAAGTGTGTGAAAGAAGAGAGTTAAGAGTAAATGTGAATAAGAGCAAGGTAATTAGGTACAGTAGGGTTGAGGGTCAAGTGAATTGGGAAGTAAGTTTGAATGGAGAAAAACTGGAGGAAGTAAAGTGTTTTAGATATATGGGAGTGGATGTGGCAGCGGATGGAGCCATGGAAGCGGGAGTGGATCATAGGGTGTGGGAGGGGGCGAAAATCCTGGGAGCCTTGAAGAATGTGTGGAAGTCGAGAACATTATCTCGGAAAGCAAAAATGTGTATGTTTGAAGGAATAGTGGTTCCAACAATGTTGTATTGTTGCGAGGCGTGGGCTATGGATAGAGTTGTGTGCAGGAGGATTGATGTACTGGAAATGAGATGTTTGAGGACAATGTGTGGTGTGAAATGGTTTGATCGAGTAAGTAACGTAAGGGTAAGAGAGATGTGTTGAAATAAAAAGAGCGTGGTTGAGAGAGCAGAAGAGGGTGTTTTCAAATGGTTTGGGCACATGGAGAGAATGAGTGGGGAAAGATTGACCAAGAGGATATATGTGTCGGAGGTGGAGGGAACGAGGAGAAGTGGGAGACCAAATTGGAGGTGGAAAGATGGAGTGAAAAAGATTTTGTGTGATCTGGGCCTGAACATGCAGGAGGGTGAAAGGAGGGCAAGGAATAGAGTGAATTGGATCGATGTGGTATACCGGGGTTGACGTGCTGTCAGTGGATTGAATCAGGGCATGTGAAGCGTTTAGGGTAAACCATGGAAAGCTGTGTAGGTATGTATATTTGCGTGTGTGGACGTATGTATATACATGTGTATGAGTGTGGGTTGGGCCATTTCTTTCGTCTGTTACCTTGCGCTACCTCGGAAACGCAGGAGACAGAGGCAAAATATATATATATATATATATATATATATATATATATATATATATATATATTTATATATTGGAAAGGTTCACAATTTTGCTCGTGATCAAGATATTCCTATGAGTCCACGGGGAAAATGAAACACCAAAGTTCCCAAATGCACTTTCGTGTAATAATCACATCAGGGGAGACACAAGAGAGAACTATAACAGTCAGTTGACATCCATCGGAGAGACGAAGCTAGGACGCCAAATAGGAGCAAGGTAATTAGGTACAGTAGGGTTGAGGGTCAAGTTAATTGGGAGGTAAGTTTGAATGGAGAAAAACTAGAAGAAGTAAAGTGTTTTTGATATCTGGGAGTGGATCTGGCAGCGGATGGAACCATGGAAGCGGAAATGGATCATAGGGTTGGGGAGGGGGCGAAAATCCTGGGAGCCTTGAAGAATGTGTGGAAGTCGAGATCATTATCTCGGAAAGCAAAAATGGGTATGCTTGAAGGAATAGTGGCTTCAACAATGTTGTATGGTTGCGAGGCGTGGGCTGTGGATAGAGGTGTGCGCAAGAGGGTGGATGTGCTGGAAATGAGATGTTTGAGGACAATATGTTGTGTGGGGTGGTTTGATCGAGTAAGTAATGTAAGGATAAGAGAGATGTGTGGAATAAAATGAGCGTAGTTGAGAGAGCAGAAAAGGGTGTTTTGAAATTGTTTGAGCACATGAAGAAAATGAGTGAGGAAAGATTACACCAAGAGGATATTTTTGTCGGAGGTGGAGGGAACGAGGAGAAGTGGGAGACCAAATTGGAGGTGGAAAGATGAAGTTAAAAAGATTTTGAGTGATCGGGGCCTGAACATGCAGGAGGGTGAATTACAGGCAAGGAATAGAGTGAATTGGATCGATGTGGTGTACCGGGGTCGACGTGCTGTTAATGGATTGAATCAGGGCATGTAAAGCGTCTCTGGTAAACCATGGAAAGTTGTGTGGGGCCTGGATGTGGAAAGGGAGCTGTGGCTTCGGGCATTATTACATGACAGCTAGAGACTGAGTGTGAACGAATGGGGCCTTCGTTGTCTTTTTCTAGCGCTACCTCGCACACGTGAGGGGGGAGAGGGATGTTATTCCATGTTTGGCGAGGTGGCGATGGGAATAAACAAAGGCAGACGGTATGAATCATGTATATATACATATATATATATATATATATATATATATATATATATATATATATATATATATATATATATATATATATATATATATATATATATATATATATATATATATATATATATATATATATATATACATATAAATATATATATATATATATATATATATATATATATATATATATATATATATATATATATATATATATATATATATATATATATATATATATATATATATATATATATATATATATATATGTCTGTGTGTGTATATACATGTTTACATTGAGATGTATAGGGTTGTATACTTGCGTGTGTGGACCTGTATGTATATACAAGTGTATGGGGGTGGGTTGGGCCATTTCTTTCGTCTGTTTCCTTGCGCTTCCTCGCAAACGCGGGAGACAGCGACAAAGCAAAATAGATAAATATATAAAATATATATATATATATATATATATATATATATATATATATATATATATATATATATATATATATATATATTTATATATATATATATATATATATATATATATATATATATATATATATATATATATATATATATATATATATATTTATATATATATATATATATATATATATATATATATATATATATATATATATATATATATATATATATATATATATATATATATATATATATATATTCTCCCCTTATCCCTGGGGATAGGGGAGAAAGAATACTTCCCACGTATTCCCTGCACGTCGTAGAAGGCGACTAAAAGGGGAGGGAGCGGGGGGCTGGAAATCCTCCCCTCGTTTTCTTTTTTTAATTTTCCAAAGGAAGGAATAGCGAAGGGGGTCAGGTGAGGATATTCCCTCAGATACCCAATCCTCTGTTCTTAACACTACCTTGCTAACGCGGGAAATGGCGAATAGTTTGAAAGAAAAAAAAAAAAAAAAAAAAAAAAATATATATATATATATATATATATATATATATATATATATATATATATATATATATATATATATATATATATATATATATATATATATATAATTTGTTTATGGAAAGGGTTGTTAGGGAGGTGAATGCAAGAATTTTGGAAAGAGGGGCAAGTATCCAGTCTGTTGTGGATGAGAGAGCCTGGGAAGTGAGTCTGTTATTGTTCGCTTATGATACAGCGTTGGTTGCTGATTCATATGAGAAACTGCAGAAGCTGGTGACTGAGTTTGGTAAAGTGTGTGAAAGAAGAAAGTTGAGAGGAAATGTGAATAAGAGCAAGGTGCAGTCGGGATGAGGGTCAAGTCAATTGGGAGGTAAGTTTGAATGGAGAAAAACTGGAGGAAGTAAAGTGTTTTAGATATATGGGAGTGAATCTGGCAGTGGATGGAACCATGGATGCGGAAGTGAATCATAGGGTGGGGGAGGGGGCGGAAATTCTGGGAGCCTTGAAGAATGTGTGGAAGTCGAGAACATTATCTCGGAAAGCAAAAATGGGTATGTTTGAAGGAATAGTGGTTCCAACAATGTTGTATGGTTGCGAGGCGTGGGTTATGGATAGAGTTGTGCGGAGGAGGGTGGATGTGCTGGAAATGAGATGTTTGAGGAGAATATGTGGTGTGAGGCGGTTTGATCGAGTAAGTAATAATAGGGTAAGAGAGATGTGTGGTAATAAAAAGAGTGTGGTTGAGAGAGGAGAAGAGTATGTTCTGAAATGATTTGGTCACATGGAGAGAATGAGTGAGGAAAGATTGACCAAGAGGATATATGTGTCAGAGGTGGAGGGAACGAGGAGAAGTGGGAGACCAAACTGGAGGTGGAAAGATGTTGTGAGAAAGATTTTGAGTGATCGGGGCCTGAACATGCATGAGGGTGAAAGGCGTGCAAGGAATATAGTGAATTGTAACGATGCGGTATACCGGAGTCGACGTGCTGTCAATGGATTAAACCAGGGCATGTGAGGAGTTAGGGGTAAACCATGGAAAGTTGTGTGGGGCCTGGATGTGGAAAGGGAGCTGTGGTTTCGGTGCATTATTACATGACAGCTAGAGACTGAGTGTGAACGAATGGGGCCTTTGTTGTCTTTTCCTAGCGCTAGCTCGCACACATGATGGGGGAGGGGGTTGTTATTACATGTGTGGCGAGGTGGCGATGGGGATGAATATAGGCAGACAGTATGAATTATGTACATATGTATATATGTATATGTCTGTGTATATATATATATATATGTATATATTGAGATGTATTCGTATGTATATTTGCGTGTGTGAACGTGTATGTATATACATGTGTATGTGGGATTGTTGGGCCACTCTTTAGTCTGTTTCCTTGCGCTACCTCCCTAATGCGGGAGACAGCGACAAAGCAAAATGAATAAATGAATATACATATATATATATATATATATATATATATATATATATATATATATATATATATATATATATATATATATATATATATATATATATATATATATATATATATATATATATATATATATATGTATATATATTTTTTTTTTTTTTTTTGCTTTGTCGCTGTCTCCCGCGTTTGCGAGGTAGCGCAAGGAAACAGACGAAAAGAAATGGCCCAACCCACCCCCATACACATGTATACACATACACGTCCACACACACAAATATACATACTTACACAGCTTTCCATAGTTTACCCCAGACACTTCATATGCCCTGATTCAATCCACTGACAGCACGTCAACCCCGGTATACCACATCGATCCAATTCACTCTATTCCTTGTCCTCCTTTCACCCTCCTGCATGTTCAGGCCCCGATCACACAAAATCTTTTTCACTCCATCTTTCCACCTCCAATTTGGTCTCCCTCTTCTCCTCGTTCCCTCCACCTCCGACACATATATCCTCTTGGTCAATCTTTCCTCACTCATTCTCTCCATGTGCCCAAACCACTTCAAAACACCCTCTTCTGCTCTCTCAACCACGCTCTTTTTATTTCCACACATCTCTCTTACCCTTACGTTACTCACTCGATCAAACCACCTCACACCACACATTGTCCTCAAACATCTCATTTCCAGCACATCCACCCTCCTGCGCACAACTCTATCCATAGCCCACGCCTCGCAACCATACAACATTGTTGGAACCACTATTCCTTCAAACATACCCATTTTTGCTTTCCGAGATAATGTTCTCGACTTCCACACATTCTTCAAGGCCCCCAGAATTTTTGCCCCCTCCCCCACCCTATGATCCACTTCCGCTTCCATGGTTCCATCCGCTGCCAGATCCACTCCCAGATATCTAAAACACTTCACTTCCTCCAGTTTTTCTCCATTCAAACTCACCTCCCAATTGACTTGACCCTCAACCCTACTGTACCTATTAACCTTGCTCTTATTCACATTTACTCTTAACTCTCTTCTTCCACACACTTTACCATACTCAGTCACCAGCTTCTGCAGTTTCTCACATGAATCAGCCACCAGCGCTGTATCATCAGCGAACAACAACTGACTCACTTCCCAAGCTCTCTCATCCCCAACAGACTTCATACTTGCCCCTCTTTCCAAAACTCTTGCATTTACCTCCCTAACAACCCCATCCATAAACAAATTAAACAACCATGGAGACATCACACACCCCTGCCGCAAACCTACATTCACTGAGAACCAATCACTTTCCTCTCTTCCTACACGTACACATGCCTTACATCCTCGATAAAAACTTTTCACTGCTTCTAACAACTTTCCTCCCACACCATATATTCTTAATACCTTCCACAGAGGATCTCTATCAACTCTATCATATGCCTTCTCCAGATCCATAAATGCTACATACAAATCGATTTGCTTTTCTAAGTATTTCTCACATACATTCTTCAAAGCAAACACCTGATCCACACATCCTCTACCACTTCTGAAACCACACTGCTCTTCCCCAGTCTGATGCTCTGTACATCCCTTCACCCTCCCAATCAATACCCTCCCATATAATTTACCTGGAATATATATATAAAGGAATATATATATATATAAAGGTAGGCATGTAGGCAAAATGCCATTGGTAAACAAACATTAACATTCCGTAACGCATGTTTGATAATGGGATGATAGGTATGACTTTTCCTTGTAAATCATCTGACTTTATCATTCCTCAGGGCCCATATCAAGTCCTTGACTCCAGAGTAAGTAAAAGATGAGAATATTTTTAAGACAGTTATATATAATGAATTAGCCAAATTTGTTGGACAAGATCTTCTTACTATCAATATTCACTATCTGAGTGACTATATAAGCTGTTCCATATCTGTAAACTGTATATACAGTATCATTTCCCATACATCCAACAGCTACTGCACATCATCACATCAAACGACCTGATGAACGTGGCGACAGATGACTCGCGTGATGACGGCGACAGGTAGGGAAAGATAAATGGTTACAATTAAAGCACATGTTATTAATTATTTTTTTCTGTTAAGTAGATCGTCCAGGATTCCTTCAAGTGTTGCTCTTACGTAATCTAAACATTAAAAACATACACCAACGTTTTCACAAAATATCATAAAATCTCGAATGGCGTAAAACATAAACAATAAGAATAGAAAACAGGCACAATCCTTACATACATAAATCTTGAATACACCTATGACGCAACATTATATATATATATATATATATATATATATATATATATATATATATATATATATATATATATATATATATATATATATATATATATATATATATATATATATATATGTATATATATATCAAATGCACACCTCCAACAGCCAGGGTCGAGCCCGGGACCCCTGTGCAACAGGCGGTAGAGCTACCGCTAAGCTATGAACGCCCCTAATATGGAAATGACTATTCGAATACTATGTACTTGAATACCCTTCGTCTCACGTTGGTGAGCAACGGGGTACACCGGTCTTTTCCCATCAGGCTTACAGAGGAAGCAGATAGCATTTCACCGAACATAACTGTCCAACGCGGAGGTATATGAATACAATCGAAGTGCATATGAACGCGCACCTTCATAGATTATGTACCTCCGCGTTAGAGGTAGCGCAAGGAAACAGACGAAAGAATGGCCCACCCCACCCTCATACACATGTACATACATGTACGTCCACACACGCAAATATACATACCTATACATTTTAACGTATACATACATATACATACACAGACACATACATACATACACACATACACAATTCATATTTGTTGCCTTTATTCATTTCCGTCGCCACCCATTCCCACATGAAATGACAACACCCCTCCCTCAGCAGATGCGGAGTTAGCGCTAGGAAAAGACAACAAAGGCCACATTTATTCACATTCATTCTCTACCTGTCATGTATAATGCACCAAAACCACAGCTCCCTTTCCATATCCAGGCCTACAAAAATTTACATGGTCTACCCCAGACGCTTCACATGCTCTGGTTCAATCCATTGACAGAACCTCGACCCTGGTATACCACATCGTTCCGATTCACTCTATTCCTTGCACGCCTTTCACACTCCTGTATGTTCACGCCCCGATCGCTCAAAATCTCTTTCACTCCGTCTTTCCACCTCCAATTTGGTATCCCACTTCTCGTTCCCTCCACCTCTGACACATTTATCCTCATTGTCAATCTCTCCTCATTCATTTTATCCATGTGACCAAACCATTTCAGAACCCTCTTCTGCTCTCTCAACCAAACCATTTTTATTACCACATATCTCTCTTACCCTTTCATTACTTACTCGATCAAACCACCTCACACCAAATATTGTCCTCAAACATCTCATTTCAAAAACAACCACCCTTCTCCGCATAACTCTATCTATAGCCAATGCCTCGCAACCATATGACATTGTTGGAAACACTATTCCGTCAAACATATCCATTTTTGCTTTCCGAGATAATGTTCTCGACTTCCACACATTCTTCAGCGCCCACTAAACGTTCCCCTATTCCCCCACCCTGTCACTCACTTCCACTTCCAAAGTTCCATCTGCTGTCAAATCCACTCCCAGATTTCTAAAACACTTTACTTCCTCCAGCTTTTCTTCATTCATACCTACCTCCTAATTTGCTTGTCCCACACCCTCCTGTACCTAATAACCTTGCTCTTATTCACATTTACTCTCAGCTTTCTTCTTTCCTACACTATACCGAACCAGTCACCAGCTTCTGCAATTTCTCACCCGAATCAGCCTACCAGCACTGTGTCATCAGCGAACAACAACTGACTCACTTCCCAAGCCCTCTCATCCACAACAGACTGCATACTTGACCCTCTTACCAAAACTCTTGCATTCACCTCCCTAACAACCTCATCCATAAACATATTAAACAACCATGGAGACATCACGCATCCCTGCCGCAAACCGACATTCACTGAGAAACAATCACTTTCCACTCTTCCCACTTGTACACATGCCTTACATCCTCAATAAAAACCTTTCACTGGTTCTAGCAACTTTTCTCTACACCATATACTCTTAATAACTTCCAAAGAGCATCTGATCCATAAATGCTACATACAAATCCATTTGCTTTTCTAAGTATTTCTCACATACATTTTCCAAAGCAAACACCTGATCCACACATCCTCTACCACTTCTGAAACAACACTGCTCTTCCCCAATCTGATGCTCTGTACATGCTTTCACCCTCTTAGTTAATACCCTCCCGTATAATTTCCCAGGAATATTTAACAAACTTATACCTCTGCAATTTGAGCACTCACCTTTACCCCCTTTGCCTTTGTACAAAGGCACTATGCATGCATTATGCCAATCCTCATGCACTTCACCATGAGTCACACATACATTGAATACCCTTACCAACCAATCAACAACACAGTCACACATTTTTTTTTGATAAATTCCACTACAATACCATCCAAACCCGATGCCTTACCAGCTTTCATCATCTGCAAAGCTTTTACTACCTCTTCTCTGTTTACCAAATCATTCTCCCTAACCCTCTCACTTCGCACAGTACCTCGACCCAAACACCCTATATCTGCCACTCTATCATCTAACACATTCAACAAACCTTTAAAATACTCAATCCATCTCCTTCTCACATCACATCTACTTCTTATCACCTCCCAATTAGCCCCCTTCACCGATGTTCCCATTTGTTCTCTGGTCCTACGCACTCTAGTTACCTCCTTCCAAAACATCCTTTAATTCTCCATAGAATATAATGAAACTCTCTCACCCAAACTCACGTTTGCCCTATTTTTCACCTCGTGCACCTTTCTCTTGACCTCCTGCCTCTTCCTTTCATTCATCTCCCAGTCATTTGCACTATTTCCCTGCAAAACTAGTCCAAATGCCTCACTCTTCTCTTTCACTGATAATCTTACTTCTTCATCCCACCACTCACTACCCTTTCTAATCTACCCACCTCCCACGCTTCTCATGCCACAAGCATCTTTTGCACAAGCCATCACTGATTCCCTAAATATATCCCATTCCTCACCCACTCTCCTTACGTCCTTTGCTCTCTACCTTTTTCCATTCTGCACTCGGTCTTACTGGTACTTCGTCAGACAAGTCTCCTTCCTAAACTCACTTACTCTCACCACTCTCTTCACCACAACATTCGCATCCACAAGGTAATGATCAGATATCCCTCCAGTTGCACCTCTCAGCACATTAACATCAAAAGTCTCTCTTCGCACGACTTTCAATTAACACGTAATCCAGTAACACTCTGGCCATCTCTCCTACTTACATACGTATACTGATGTATATCTCTCTAATTAGATCAGTTGTTCCCAATCACCAGTCATTTTACAGCACACAAATATACAAGCTCTTCACCATTTCCATTTACAACACTGAACACCCCATGTACACTAATTATTCCCTCAACTGCCACATTAATCACCTTTGCATTCGAATCACGCATCACTATAACCCGTTCTCGTGCTTCAAAACTACTAACAGCACTCACTCAGCTGCTTCCAAAAGCACTTGCCTCTCATGATATTTCTTCTCATGCTCAGGTGCATATGCACCAATAAACACCCGTTTCTCTCCATCAACTTTAATTTTTACCCATATCAATCTGGAGTTTACTTTCTTGCACTACTCTCACCACTCCTAATTCAGAAGTAGTGCTACTCCTCCCCTTGCTCTTGAACTCTCACCAACCCCTGACTTTAATCCCAAAATATTACCAAACCACTCTTCCCCTTAATCCTTTGAGCTTCGTTTCACTCACAGCCAAGACATCCAGGCACCTTTCCAACATATTACCTATCTCTCCTTTTTTCTCATCTTGGTTACATCAACAGCACATTTGGACACTCCAGTCTGAGCCGTCGAGGAGGATGAGCACTCCAAGCTCGACTCCTTCTTCTGTTTCCCCTTTTAGAAAAGTTAAAATACAAGGAGGGGAGGGTTTCTAGCTCCCGCTCCCATCCCCTTTAGTAGCCTTCTACGACACGTGAGGAATGCGTGGGAAGTATTCTTTCTCCACTATCCGCAAGTTGAGAGAGCAGAAGAGGGTGTTTTGAAATGGTTTGGTCAGATGGAGAGAATGAGTGAGGAAAGATTGACAAAGAGAATATATGTGTCAGAGGTGGAGGAATGAGAAGTGGGAAACCAAACTGGAGGTGGAAAAATGGAGTGAAAGAGATTTTGAGTGATCGGGGCCTGACCATGGTAGAGGGTGAAAGGCGAGCAAGGGATAGAGTGAATTGGAACGATGTGGTATATCGGGGTCGACGTGCTGTCAATGTATTGATCCAGGGGATGTGAAGCGTCTAGGGTGAATTATGGAAAGTTGTGTGGGACCTGGATGTGGAAAGTGAGCTGTGATTTCAGTGCATTATTAATGACAGTTAGAGACTTAGTGTGAACGAATGTGGCCTTTGTTGTCTTATCCTAGCGCTACCTCGCACATATGAGAAGAAGGAGGTTTTTATTTCATATGTGGCGGGGTGGCAATTGGAATGAATAAAAGCAGACAGTATGAATTATATACAGATGTATATATATATATATATATATATATATATATATATATATATATATATATATATATATATATATATATATATATATATATATATATATATATATATATATATATATATATATATATATATATATATATATATATATATATATATATATATATATATATATATATATATATATATATATATATATATATATATATATATACATATATCTATATATCTATATATATATATCTATATCTATATATATATATATATATATATATATATATATATATATATATATATATATATATATATATATATATATATATATATATATATATATATATATATATATATATATATATATATATATATATATATATATATAAACATATATATATATATATATATATATATATATATATATATATATATATATATATATATATATATATATATATATATATATATATATATATATATATATATATATATATATATATATATATATATATATATATACATATATATATATATATATATATATATATATATATATATATAAATATATATATAAAAAAGAAATATATATATATATATATATATATATATATATATATATATATATATATATATATATATATATATAAATATATATATAAAAATATATATATATATATATATATATATATATATATATATATATATATATATATATATATATATATATATATATATATATATTTTTTTTTTTTTGCTTTGTTCCTGTCTCCCGCATTTGCGAGGTAGCGCAAGGAAACAGAAGAAAGAAATGGCCCAACCCACCCCCATACACATGTACATACACACACGTCCACACACGCAAATATACATACCTATACATCTCAATGTACACATATAAATACATACACAGACACATACATATATACCCGTGCACACAATTCACACTGTCTGCCTTTATTCATTACTATCGCCACCTCGCCAAACATGGAATACCATCCCCCTCCCCACTCATGTGTGCGAGGTAGCGCTAGGAAAAGATAAAAAAGGCCCCATTCGTTCACACTCAGTCTCCAGCTGTCATGCAATAATGCCCGGAACCACAGCTCCCTTTCCATATCCAGGCCCCACAAAAGTTTCCATGGTTTACCACAGACACTTCACATGCCCTGATTCAATCCACTGACAGCAAGTCAACCCCGGTATACCACATCGATCCAATTCACTCTATTCCTTGCCCGCCTTTCACCCTCCTGCATGTTCAGGCCCCGATCACACAAAATCTTTTTCACTCCATCTTTCCATCTCCAATTTGGTCTCCCACTTCTCGTTCCCTCCACCTCCGACACATATATCCTCTTGGTCAATCTTTCATCACTCATTCTCTCCATGTGCCCGAACCATTTCAAAACACCCTCTTCTGCTCTCTCAACCAGGCTCTTTCTATTTCGACACATCTCTCTTACCCTTACATTACTTAGTCGATCAAACCACCTCACACCACATATTGTCCTCAAACATCTCATTACCAGCAAATCCATCCTCCTGCGCACAACTCTATCCATAGCCCACGCCTCGCAACAATACAACATTGTTGGAACCACTATTTCTTCAAACATACCCATTTTTGCTTTCCGAGATAATGTTCTCGACTTCCACACATTCCTCAATGCTCCCATGATTCTCGCCCCCTCCCTAACCCTATGATTCACTTCCGCTTCCATGGTTCCATCCGCTGCCAGATCCACTCCAAGATATCTGAAACACTTTACTTCCTCCAGTTTTTCTCCATTCAAACTTACCTCCCAATTGACTTAACCCTCAACCCTACTGTACCTAATAACCTTGCTCTTATTCACATTTACTCTTAACTTTCTTCGTTCATACACTTTACCAAACTCAGTCACCAGCTTCTGCAGTTTCTCATATGAATCAGCCACCAGCGCTGTATCATCAGCGAACAACAACTGACTCACTTCCGAAGATCTCTCATCCACAACAGACTTCATACTTGCCCCTCTTTCCAAAACTCTTGCATTCACCTCCCTTACAACCCCATCCATAAACAAATTAAACAACTATGGAGACATCACACACACCTGCCGCAAACCTACATTCACTGAGAACCAATCACTTTCATCTCTTCCTACAAGTACACATGCCTTACATCCTCGATAAAAACTTTTCACTGCTTCTAACAACTTGCCTCCCACACCATATATTCTTAATACCTTCCACAGAGCATCTCTATCAACTCTATCATATTCCTTCTCCAGATCCATAAATGCTACATACAAATCCATTTGTTTTTCTAAGTATTTCTCACATACATTCTTCAAAGCAAACACATGATCCACACATCTTCTACCACTTCTGAAACCACACTGCTCTTCCCCAATCTGATGCTCTGTACATGCCTTCACCCTCTCAATCAATACCCTCCCATATAATTTACCAGGAATACTCAACAAACTTTTACCTCTGTAATTTGAGCACTCACTCTTATCCCCTTTGCCTTTGTACAATGGCACTATGCACGCATTCCGCCAATCCTCAGGCAACTCACCATGAGTCATACATACATTAAATAACCTTACCAACCAGTCAACAATACAGTGACCCCCTTTTTTGATAGATTCCACTGCAATACCATCCAAACCTACTGCCTTGCCGGTTTTCATCTTCCGCAAAGCTTTTACTACCTCTTCTCTGTTTACCAAATCATTTTCCCTAACCCTATCACTTTCCACACCACCTCGACCAAAACACCCTATATCTGCCACTCTATCATCAAACACATTCAACAAACCTTCAAAATACTCACTCCATCTCATTCTCACATCATCACTACTTGTTATCACCTCCCCATTAGCCCCCTTCACTGAAGTTCCCATTTGCTCCCTTGTTTTACGCGCTTTATTTACCTCCTTCCAGAGCATCTTTTTATTGTCCCTAAGATTTAATGATACTCTCTCACCCCAACTCTATTTTGCCCTCTTTTTCACCTCTTGCACCTATCTCTTGACCTCCTGTCTCTTTCTTTTATACATATCCCACTCAATTGCATTTTTTCACTGCAAAAATCGTCCAAATGCCTCTCTCTTCTCTTTCACTAATAATCTTACTTCTTCATCCTACCACTTACTACCCTTTCTAATCAACCCACCTCCCACGTTTCTCATGCCTCCAGCATCTTTTGCGCAATCCATCACTGATTCCCTAAATACATCCCATTCCTCTCCCACTCCCCTTACTTCCATTGTTCTCACCTTTTTCCATTCCGTACTCAGTCTCTCCTGGTACTTCGTCAGACAAGTCTCCTTCCCAAGCTCACTTACTCTCACCACCCTCTTCACCCCAACATTTACTCATCTTTTCTGAAAACCCATTCAAGTCTTCACCTTAACCTCCACAAGATAATGATCAGACATCCCTCAGGTTGCACCTCTCAGCACATTTACATCCAAAAGTCTCTCTTTCCCCTACTTGTATTTTCAAATTTCTAAAGAATGGGAAACAGAAGGAGTCACGCGGGGAGTGCTCATCCTCCTCGTAGACTCAGACTGGGGTGTCTAAATGTGTGTGGATGTAACCAAGATGTGAAAAAAGGAGAGATAGGTAGTATGTTTGAAGAAAGGAACCTGGATATTTTGGCTCTGAGTGAAACGAAGCTCAAGGGTAAAGGGGAAGAGAGGTATGGAAATGTCTTGGGAGTAAAGTCAGGGGTTAGTGAGAGGACAAGAGCAAGGGAAGGAGTAGCAGTACTCCTAAAACAGGAGTTATGGGAGTATGTGATAGAATGTAAGAAAGTAAAATCTCGATTAATATGGGTAAAACTGAAAGTTGATGGAGAGAGATGGGTGATTATTGGTGCATATGCACCTGGGCATGAGAAGAAAGATCATGAGAGGCAAGTGTTTTGGGAGCAGCTGAATGAGTGTGTTAGTGGTTTTGATGCACGAGACCGGGTTATAGTGATGGGTGATGATGTGAGGGGGAGATGGAGTGAGTATTTTGAAGGTTTGTTGAATGTGTTTGATGATAGAGTGGCAGATATAGGGTGTTCTGGTCGAGGTGGTGTGGAAAGTGATAGGGTTAGTAAAAATGATTTTGTAAACATAGAAGAGGTAGTAAAAGCTTTGCGGAAGATGAAAGCCGGGAAGGCAGCAGGTTTGGATGGTATTGCAGTGGAATTTATTAAAAAAAGGGGGTGACTGTATTGTTGACTGGTTGCTAAGGTTATTTAATGTATGTATGACTCATGGTGAGGTGCCTGAGGATAGGCGGAATGCGTGCATAGTGCCATTGTAAAAAGGCAAAGGGGATAAGAGTGAGTGCTCAAATTACAGAGGTATGAATTTGTTGAGTATTCCTGGTAAATTATATAGGAGGGTATTGACTGAGAGGGTGAAGGCATGTACAGAGCATCAGATTGGGGAAGAACAGTGTGGTTTCAGAAGTGGTAGAGGATGTGTGGATCAGGTGTTTGCTTTGAAGAATGTATGTGAGAAATACTTAGAAAAGCAAATGGATTTGTATGTAGCATTTATGGATCTGGAGAAGGAATATGATAGAGTTGATAGAGATGCTCTGTGGAAGGTATTAAGAATATATGGTGTGGGTGGCAAGTTGTTAGAAGCAGTGAAAAGTTTTTATCGAGGATGTAAGGCATGCGTACGTGTAGGAAAAGAGTAAAGTGATTGGTTCTAAGTGAATATAGGTTTCCGGCAGGGGTGTGTGATGGCTCCATGGTTGTTTAATTTGTTTATGGATGGGGTTGTAAGGGAGGTGAATGCAAGAGTTTTGGAAAAAGGGGCAAGTATGAAGTCTTTTGTGTATGAGAGAGCTTGGGAAGTGAGTCAGTTGTTGTTCGCTGATGATACAGCGCTGGTAGCTGATTCATGTGAGAAACTGCAGAAGCTGGTGACTGAGTTTGGTAAAGTGTGTGAAAGAAGAAAGTTAAGAGTAAATGTGAATAAGAGCAAGGTTATTAGGTACAGTAGGGTTGAGGGGTCAAGTCAATTGTGAGGTAAGTTTGAATGGAGAAAAACTGAAGGAAGTAAAGTGTTTCAGATATATGGGAGTGGATCTGGCAGCGGATGGATGCATGGAGGCGGAAGTGAATCATAGGGTTGGGGAGGGGACGAAAATCCTGGGAGCCTTGAAGAATAAGTGGAAGTCGAGAACATTATCTCGGAAAGCAAAAATGGGTATATTTGAAGGAATAGTGGTTCCAACAATGTTGTACGGTTGCCAGGCGTGGGATATGGATAGAGTTGTGCGCAGGAGGGTCGATGTGCTGGAAATGAGATGTTTGAGGACAATGTTTGGTGTGAGGTGGTTTAATCGAGTAAGTAATGTAAAGGTAAGAGAGATGTGTGGAAATAAAAAGAGCGTGGTTGAGAGAGCAGAAGAGGGTGTTTTGAAATGGTTTGGTCACATGAAGAGAATGAGTGAGGAAAGATTGACAAAGAGGATATATGTGTCGGAGGTGGAGGGAACAAGGAGAAGTGGGAGCCCAAATTGGAGGTGGAAAGATTTGGAGTGATCGGGGCCTGAACATGCAGGAGGGTGAAAGGCGGACAAGGAATAGAGTGAATTGGATCGATATGGTATACCGGGGTTGACGTCCTGTCAGTGGATTGAATCAGGGCATGTGAAGCGTCTGGGGTAAACCATGGAAAGTTGTGTGGGGCCTGGATGTGGAAAGGGAGCTGTGGTTCCGGGCATTATTGCATGACAGCTAGAGACTGAGTTCGAACGAATGAGGCCTTTGTTGTCTTTTCCTAGCGCTACCCCGCACACATTAGGGGGGAGGCGGATGGTATTCCATGTGCGGCGAGGTGGCGATGGGAATGAATAAAGGCAGACAGTGTGAATTGTGTGCATGGGTATATATGTATGTGTCTGTGTGTGTATATATATATGTACATTGAGATGTATAGGTATGTATATTTGCGTGTGTGGACGTGTATGTATATACATATGTATGGGGGTGCGTTGGGCCATTTATTTCGTCTGTTTCCTTGCGCTATCTCGTAAACGCGGGAGACAGCGAGAAAGCAAAATAATAATGATGATAATAATAATAATATATATATATATATATATATATATATATATATATATATATATATATATATATATATATATATATATATATATATATATACATATATATATATATTTATTTATTTATTCATTTTGCATTGTCGCTGTCATCCGCGTTAGGGAGGTAGCGCAAGGAAACAGACGAAAGAATGGCCCAACCCACCCACATACTCATATACATACATACACGTACACACATGCAGATATACATACCTATACATCTCAATGTATACATATATATATATATATATATATATATATATATATATATATATATATATATATATATATATATATATATATATATATATATATATACACACACAGACATATACATATATACACATGTACATAATTCATACTGTTTGCCTTCTTTTATTCCCATCGCCACCTCACCACACATGGAATATCAACCCCCTCCCCCCTCATGTGTGCGAGGTAGTGCTAGGAAAAGACAACAATGGCCACATTCGTTCTCGCTCAGTCTCTAGCTGTCATGCAATAATTCACCGAAACCACAGCTGCCTTTCCACATCCAGGCCCCACTTGACTTTCCATGGTCTACCCCAGACGCTTCACATGCCCAGGTTCAATCCAATGACAGTACTTCGACCCCGGTATACCACATCGTTCCAATTCACTGTATTCCTTGCACTCCTTTCACCCTCCTGCATGTTCAGGCCCCGATCACTCAAAATCTTTCTCACTCCGTCTCTCCACCTCCAATTTGGTCTGCCAATTCTCGTTCCCTCCACCTCTGACACATATATCCTATTGGTCAATCTTTCCTCACTCATTCTCTCCATGTGACCAAACCATTTCAAAACACCCTCTTCTGCTCTCTTAACCATATTCTTTTTATTTCCACACATCTCTCTTACCCTTACATTACTTACTCGATCAAACCACCTCACACCACATATTGTCCTCAAACATCTCATTTCCAGCACATCCACCCTCCTGCGCACAACTCTATCCATAGCCCACCCCCTCGCAACCATACAACATTATTGGAACCACTGTTCCTTCAAACACAGTCATTTTTGCTTCCCGAGATAATGTTCTCGACTTCCAAACATTCTTCAAGGCTCCCAGAATTTTCGCTCCCCCCCCCCCCAACCTATGATTTACTTCCGCTTCCATGGTTCTATCCGCTGCCAGATCCACTCCCATATATCTAAAACACTTTATTTCCTCCAATTTTTCTCCATTCAAACTTACCTCCCAATTGACTTGACCCTCAACCCTACTGTACCTAATAACGTTGCTCTAATTCACATTTACCATTAAGTTTCTTCTTTCACACACTTTACCAAACTCAGTCACCAGCTTCTGTAGTTTCTCACATGAATCAGCCACCAGCGCTGTATCATCAGCGAACAACAACTGATTCACTTCCCAAGCTCTCTCATCAACAACAAACTGCATACTTGCCCCTCTTTACAAAACTCTTGCATTCACCTCCCTAACAACCCCATCCATAAACAAATTAAAGAACCATGGAGACATCACACACCCCTGCCGCAAACCTACATTCACTGAGAACCAATCACTTTCGTCTCTTCCTACACGTACACATGCCTTACATATATATATATATATATATATATATATATATATATATATATATATATATATATATATATATATATATATATATATATATATGAATATATATATATATATATATATATATATATATATATATATATATATATATATATATATATATATATATATATATATATATATATATATATATATATATATATATATATATATATATATATATATATATATATACATATATATATATATATATATATATATATATATATATATATATATATATATATATATATATATATATATATATATATATATATATATATTACATTCTATCACATACTTCCACAACTCCTGTTTCAGGAGTACTGTCACTCCTTCCCTTGCTCTTGTCCTCTCACTAACCCCTGACTTTACTCCCAAGACATTCCCAAACCACTCTTCCCCTTTACCCTTGAGCTTCGTTTCACTCAGAGTCAAAACATCCAGGTTCCTTTCCTCAAACATACTACCTATCTCTCCTTTTTTCACATCTTGGTTACATCCACACACATTTAGGCACCCCAATCTGAGCCTTCGAGGAGGATGAGCACTCCCCGCGTGACTCCTTCTTCTGTTTCCCATTTTAGAAAGTTAAAAAAAATACAAGGAGGGGAGGATTTCTGGCCCCCAGCTCCCGTCCCCTATAGTCGCTTTCTACGACACGCGAGGAATGCGTGGGAAGTATTCTTTCACCCCTATCCCCAGGGATAATATACATATATATATACACATACACACACATACACACACACACGCACATATACACACACACACACATACATATATATACATGTGAAAAATGTAAGAAACAATTTAGAAAACTGAAACTTCTAGCTTGAAATGAAATGAAAAAATGAATGTCACATAATGGTTCAACCTCTGGCTATAGAAAGGAAATGTTTAATTTATTTACACAAACGTCAATAGTAGTTCTCATCAATTTAACCACTGTATCAATAAGCTTCAATGTCTAAGCTACATTTTTTCCAATTTCACTATTTTCTTGTCAAAGCACCATGTATGAAAACTATCACTCCAGTAACACAAATATAAACATTTACTTCCCCTTTAAAAAAAGTTCTGGGGAAGTCGATTAATATGGGTAAAACTGAAAGTTGATGGAGAGAGATGGGTGATTATTGGTGCATATGCACCTGGGCATGAGAAGAAAGATCATGAGAGGCAAGTGTTTTGGGAGCAGCTGAATGAGTGTGTTAGTGGTTTTGATGCACGAGACCGGGTTATAGTGTTGGGTGATTTGAATGCAAAGGTGAGTAATGTGGCAGTTGAGGGAATAATTGGTATACATAGGGTGTTCAGTGTTGTAAATGGAAATGGTGAAGAGCTTGTAGATTTATGTGCTGAAAAAGGACTGATGATTGGGAATACCTGGTTTAAAAAGCGAGATGTACATAAGTATACTTATGTAAGTAGGAGAGATGGCCAGAGAGCGTTATTGGATTACGTGTTAATTGGCAGGTGCGCGAAAGAGAGACTTTTGGATGTTAATGTGCTGAGAGGTGCAACTGGAGGGATGTCTGATCATTATCTTGTGGAGGCTAAGGTGAAGATTTGTATGGGTTTTCAGAAAAGAAGAGTGAATGTTGGGGTGAAGAGGGTGGTGAGAGTATGTGAGCTTGGGAAGGAGACTTGTGTGAGGAAGTACCAGGAGAGACTGAGTACGGAATGGAAAAAGGTGAGAACAAAGGAGATAAGGGGGGTGGGGGAGGAATGGGATGTATTTAGGGAATCAGTGATGGATTGCGCAAAAGATACTTGTGGCATGAGAAGAGTGGGAGGTGGGTTGATTAGAAAGGGTAGAGAGTGGTGGGATGAAGAAGTAAGAGTATTAGTGAAAGAGAAGAGAGAGGCATTTGGACGATTTTTGCAGGGAAAAAATGCAATTGAGTGAGAGACGTATAAAAGAAAGAGACAGGAGGTCAAGAGAAAGGTGCAAGAGGTGAAAAAAAGGGCAAATGAGAGTTGGGGTGAGAGAGTATCATTAAATTTTAGGGAGAATAAGAAGATGTTCTGGAAGGTGGTAAATAAAGTGCGTAAGACAAGGGAGCAAATGGGAACTTCAGTGAAGGGCGCAAATGGGGAGGTGATAACAAGTAGTGGTGATGTGAGAAGGAGATGGAGTGAGTATTTTGAAGGTTTGTTGAATGTGTTTGGTGATAGAGTGGCAGATATAGGGTGTTTTGGTCGAGGTGGTGTGCAAAGTGCGAGGGTTAGGGAAAATGAGTTGGTAAACAGAGAAGAGGTAGTAAAAGCTTTGCGGAAGATGAAAGCCGGGAAGGCAGCAGGTTTTTATGGTATTGCAGTGGAATTTATTAAAAAAGGGGGTGACTGTATTGTTGACTGGTTGGTAAGGTTATTTAATGTATGTATGACTCATGGTGAGGTGCCTCAGGATTGGCGGAATGCGTGCATAGTGCCATTGTACAAAGGCAAAGGGGATAAGAGTGAGTGCTCAAATTACAGAGGTATAAGTTTGTTGAGTATTCCTGGCAAATTATATGGGAGGGTATTGATTGAGAGGGTGAAGGCATGTACAGAGCATCAGATTGGGGAAGAGCAGTGTGGTTTCAGAAGTGGTAGAGAATGTGTGGATCAGGTGTTTGCTTTGTAGAATGTATGTGAGAAATACTTAGAAAAGCAAATGGATTTGTATGTAGCATTTATGGATCTGGAGTAGGAATATGATAGAGTTGATAGAGATGCTCTGTGGAAGGTATTAAGAATATATGGTGTGGGAGGCAAGTTGTTAGAAGCAGTGAAAAGTTTTTATCGAGGACGTAAGGCATGTGTACGTGTAGGAAGAGAGGAAAGTGATTGGTTCTCAGTGAATGTAGGTTTGCGGCATGGGTGTGTGATGTCTCCATGCTTGTTTAATTTGTTTATGGATGGGGTTGTTAGGGAGGTGAATGCAAGAGTTTTGGAAAGAGGGGCAAGTATGAAGTCTGTTGGGGATGAGAGAGCTTGGGAAGTGAGTCAGTTGTTGTTCGCTGATGATACAGCGCTAGTGGCTGATTCATGTGAGAAACTGCAGAAGCTGGTGACTGAGTTTGGTAAATGTGAATAAGAGCAAGGTTATTAGGTACAGTAGGGTTGAGGGTCAATTCAATTGGGAGATGAGTTTGAATGGAGAAAAACTGGAGGAAGTGAAGTGTTTTAGATATCTGGGAGTGGATCTGGCAGCGGATGGAACCGTGGAAGTGGAAGTGGATCATAGGGTGGGGGAGGGGGCGAAAATTCTGGGAGCCTTGAAGAATGTGTGGAAGTCGAGAACATTATCTCGGAAAGCAAAAATGGGTATGTTTGAAGGAATAGTTGTTCCAACAATGTTGTATGGTTGCGAGGCGTGGACTATGGATAGAGTTGTGCGTAGGAGGATGGATGTGCTGGAAATGAGATGTTTGAGGACAATGTGTGGTGTGAGGTGGTTTGATCGAGTAAGTAACGTAAGGGTAAGAGAGATGTGTGGGAATAAAAAGAGCGTGGTTGAGAGAGCAGAAGAGGGTGTTTTGAAATGGTTTGGTCACATGGAGAGAATGAGTGAGGAAAGATTGATCAAGAGGATATATGTGTCGGAGGTGGAGGGAACGAGGAGAAGAGGAAGACCAAATTGGAGATGGAAAGATGGAGTGAAAAAGATTTTGTGTGATCGGGGCCTGAACATGCAGGAGGGTGAAAGGAGGGCAAAGAATAGAGTGAATTGGAGCGATGTGATATACCGGGGTTGACGTGCTGTCAGTGGATTGAATCAAGGCATGTGTATGGGGGTGGGTTTGGCCATTTCTTTCGTCTGTTTCCTTGCGCTACCTCGCAAACGCGGGAGACAGCGACAAAGTAAAAAAAAGAAAAAAAAAATATATGTTAGGGAGGTGAATGCAAGAGTTTTGGAAAGAGGGGCAAGTATGAAGTCTGTTGGGGATGAGGGAGCTTGGGAAGTGAGTTAGTTGTTGTTCGCTGATGATACAGCGCTGGTGGCTGATTCATGTGAGAAACTGCAGAAGCTGGTGACTGAGTTTGGTAAAGTGTGTGAAAGAAGAAAGTTAAGAGTAAATGTGAATAAGAGCAAGGTTATTAGGTACAGTAGGGTTGAGGGTCAAGTCATTTGGGAGGTGAGTTTGAATGGAGAAAAACTGGAGGAAGTGAAGTGTTTTAGATATCTGGGAGTGGATCTGGCAGCGGATGGACCCATGGAAGCGGAAGTGGATCATAGGGTGGGGGAGGGAGCGAAAATCTGGGAGCCTTGAAGAATGTATGGAAGTCGAGAACATTATCTCGGAAAGCAAAAATGTGTATGTTTGAAGGAATAGTGGTTCCAACAATGTTGTATGGTTGCGAGGCGTCGGCTATGGATAGAGTGGTGCGCAGGGGGATGGATGTGCTGGAAAGGAGATGTTTGAGGACAATGTGTGGTGTGAGGTGGTTTGATCGAGTAAGTAACGTAAGGGTGAGAGAGATGTGTGGAAATAAAAAGAGCGTGGTTGAGAGAGCAGAAGAGGGTGTTTTGAAATGGTTTGGGCACATGGAGAGAATGAGTGAGGAAAGATTGATCAAGAGGATATATGTTTCGGAGGTGGAGGGAACGAGGAGAAGAGGGAGACCAAATTGGAGGTGGAAAGATGGAGTGAAGAAGATTTTGTGTGATCGGGGCCTGAACATGCAGGAGGGTGAAAGGAGGGCAAGGAATAGAGTGAATTGGAGCGATGTGGTATACCGGGGTTGACGTGCTGTCAGTGGATTGAATCAAGGCATGTGAAGCGTCTGGGGTAAACCATGGAAAGCTGTGTAGGTATGTATATTTGCGTGTGTGGACGTATGTATATACATGTGTATGGGGGGGGGGGGGGTTGTGCCATTTCTTTCGTCTGTTTCCTTGCGCTACCTCGAAACGCGGGAGACAGCGACAAAGTATAAAAAAAAAAAAATATATATATATATATATATATATATATGTATATATATATATATATATATATATATATATATATATATATATATATATATATATATATATATATATATATATATATATATATATATATATATATATATATATATATATTATATATATATATATATATATATATATTATACGCATATGTTGATGCCCTTTATCATCTCGTGTGAACATTGTCATTATGTTGTTTCAGCGGCAGAACAAGGAGGTCACCGGTGAGCACGGGCGCTGGTGGCGGTACCTACTGTGACAACTGCTCCCTCGCCATCTCTCTGGCTAGGTAAGTACTGCACACACTTATTAGGTAGCAAACAGGAGCCGCCCGCTGGTGACGATCTGTCATCTTAATCTCCTGTACCAGGATCACTGGTGTTACATTGTCTCCTCAGCTCTCTCTCTCTCTCTCTCTCTCTCTCTCTCTCTCTCTCTCTCTCTCTCTCTCTCTCTCTCTCTCTCTCTCTCTCTCTCTCTCTCTCTCTCTCTCTCTCTCTCACGTTTCTTCTCACCTATTTATTGTCATTTGTTTCACTTTATCAAGAACTGAGAGGCTGTTCTTTTAATATTCCTCTATTTTTGAGAAATTGACCAGAACATTTGTTTCTGACTAGATCAGGTTTCCTCTCACACACACACAGACAGACACACACACACACACACACACACACACACACACACACAAATACACAGGAAGCTACAGGATTCTATATGGGAAAGATAAGTACGGGTCGACAGTATGCCTAACCTCTTACTAGAGCAGCACATTAATAGGATCATATCAGCAAGAAGTAAAATTTAGTTTCAGTACATGTATAAGAAGTAAGATAAGGTATTCACAACACACGTCAGATCCAAGCTAGAGCATACTTCAAAATCTGGTCGCTGAGGCTAAAGAATAAATAGAGATCTGATTGAGAGGAATCAAGGACGCGCAGCTGTGATGGTGCCAGACCTGAGATAACTGAGTGACTGCTGATTTAAAATCAGTCCACCATAACAACGTCGAAAGTGAGCAGTACTTTACAGGATGCAGTGCCAGTGTAACCAGAGGCCACGACGAGAAAATGAGCAAGAACGTTGTAAAAGAGGACTGAAGAAGTGTTGTTTTTGTGTTAAGGTTTTGGATGGCTGAAAACAAGGGAATTGTGAAGCGCAGCAATTTAGAAAGGCTTAAAAGTCTACTTGATGGCAGAGCAACTTCAAGGAATGATGACCATATGTATAATCACCACTGAAAAGAGAAAACAGGAAATGGTGAGTACTTTTGTTTATTACATCCTCAGACAGAGTGAGGGAGATACAAGTTTTGAAAGTCCTTTAAAGCACATAGGCAGCAGTGAGGCGGGGCTTCACCTGGAGAGCAGGTGAGCACTAGTAATGAGTCCTGACGTGTCTGACCTTCTTTTTCTTTACATGGGGTGTTGACAGGGTTTTTTTGGGGGATACCTCTTAATGAACGTTTCAGTTAACAGTTTATCACATTTAAAATGGCCATAGGACATATTTACATTTTCAATCAGATTTGCCAGAGATCAAATATGATTCAGTTACATTTCGTTCACTGAAACTATTTAAAATAGCTATGGTCTTAGCGCATTTCCAATCGATATGGTGATCAAAGGCAGCTTCATGTTGGAATAAGCCACTGCTCTGTTGGGCTATCCTAATACTATGTTTATGTTGTGAGGTCCTAATCTCCAAATCTTTTCCCGATTGTCCAATATAGAATTGGCTAGTCTTTATATGAAACTCTATATACAACATCTGTAATATTTGACTAGCTATCTTTGATGTAGGCTTTCTTGATGGTGATGAATACTTCATGTACATTAGATTTTTTGAGAATGTGAACACGTTCGATAAAATTCTCATGGTAGGAAAGAGCAAGGTTTCTTTGGTTGCTTTTACCTTCTGGGTTATCATTTTAGCAACGATAGGACAACCCAACAGAGAAGCGGTTTATTCCAACATAAAGCTGCTGTTGATCACCATACCGACTGGGAAGGACCTAAAATCAAAGTTAAATCAAATTGTTTCAGTATATGTATATGTATATCTCTCTTTTTAAATCAGGCATTCCCAGTTACGGCTTTTTTCTGCACACAAATCCACAAGCTCTTCACCAATTCTATTCAGAACACTGAATATCCCATGTACACCAATTATACCCTCAACTGCCACATTTCTCACCTTCGCGTTTAAATCACCCATCTCTAGAAACCGGTCTCGTGCATCAAAGCTGCTGACACACTCACTCAGCTGCTCCCAAAACACTTACCGCATGATCTTTCTTCTCATGACCAGGTGCATAAGCACCAATAATTACCCATCTCTCCATCCACTTTTAGTTGTATCCATTTCATTCTAGAATTTACTTTCTTACACTCTATCACATACTCCCATAACTCCTGCTTCAGGAGCAGTGCTACTCCTTCCTTAGTTCTTGTCCTCTCACCAACCTCTAACTCGACTCCCAGTGAGTATGGTCAATGAGTTGGCCTCGAATAGGACATTCAGTACCCGTGCCGTCTCAGCTAACATAAAGATAAATGTTACAAACAGATGAAGGGACAATATAGCAACCCCTCTGACACCAGTCATAATACCACACTACTCAAAATTCGTTTTAATAATTTCTTTCCACTATTCTCTGCTTTCCTAGTACTGTTACTGTCTGTTAAACTTACGATAGAGGAAAAATTTTTAACATTCATATCTTAAAGTTACCAATACTTTTACATTTTGAGATTCTGTCAAATGCCGTCTGTCTTGCGGCTTTTTTTGTTCCACTCTCAGTCCTTTTCCAACAAAATTTTCGTCGGAAATTAAATTAGTTCCACTGAGCTCCTATTCCATCAATTTCATTATCTATCCTCAAATCTTATTCTTGATTGCCACTCAGTTCCCATTTGCTCCTCTTAGGTTTAAGCCCCTTCTGTCAATTTCAAAATCTTTCTTCAAATTCTGTTCCAAATCTTCACTCGAAAATAATTTTTGCATTCAACCTATATGAGAATGTTAGGTGAACCATTTATTGTTTCAACATTCTTCTGATGCTCTCTCATCTGGCGGACAGATTGATGCTTTCTCCTCGCCTTATAGTATTCGACTTAGCCTCTAGTGTTGAATACACTTCGCTGGCACGTATTACTATCTGCCCCCCGACTCATTTAAGAATCTTTAAAGGCAAATACCAAATGCCTTTTTGCTTCCATCAGATTTTCAAGAAACTTCTTTTTCTAGGTTCTTTATCCCACCATTCTTCTCATCGATATCATATTTAACATTCACTTATTTTTCAGAACATGTTATCCATGTTTAGGCTCCTGAAGTTGGTTCTATTAATAGTTCTCTGTTAAGGCTACGTCCAGTGTTGAGGTTAAACTACTCCATCTCGATAATTTTGGATGCAAAATAGATTTTCTTTTCTCTGAAGACCTTCCTGTAAGCCACCAGTAGCTCTATCTTTCTTTAATACACGTCTGACATTTACTGTCTGAGCAAGGTAGCGTCAAAAACAGATGACGTAGCCATGTAAAAAAGAATACTCGTTTGACTTCTTGCTCTGTTTTTCCCTTTAAAAGTTAACACCAGAAGGAGGGTTTCCAGCCCCCGCAAGCTCCCGGCTTTCTTGGTCACCTTCTACGATACACAGGGGATACGTGGCCAGTATTCTTCCTCCCCAGGGATACATAGTAGTCCCATCACAACATTTAGTTTTAGTTCTAATTTTCTTAACATGAGTCTACTTATGCTTGCAGGTCCATATAACTCAAGCCTCCTGTTTTCTTGGTCTGATCCACTTTCTAAAGGTTACATTATCCTCAGCACTGCTTCTTTAACTACTTCAGTCATCCTATTTCATCTGCATTTTTTCCTTTTCTTTTTCAGTCGCTATCGTTGACCCTTTGTCAAACTTCTATTTCAGTCGGTTGATTCAGTTATGGATTTGGTTTTCATATGTCTATATTTTTCTTTGTAAAACTGGAGTCATGAGTCTCGTTTGTGTTTAACCCTTAGTTTTTCGTCTTTCCTAGATAACAAGAGGATATCAGCTGATTTCAGTCTTCACTATTATACTTCAGCACTGATTTACTAATCCAGTACTCTGAAATGGAATGATTTGACTCTCCTTCTAATCTATGTAGTTAGAAATGTTCATTCTACTTACTTGTAACACAAATCTATTATGATTATAAACATATATATCATATTTTCTTCTAAACTGTATATTCTGTCTTGTGTTTCAGTCCTTCAGAGCAAGTCATCTTAGGGCTCACTGAGGCTCTTGATCCAATGATGGCTAAAATACAGCCATTCTCATCTCTATTGACCAATAAATTTGTTTCTCCATCGCAAACACTGACCCAAACCCAGCTTTACACAGAGGCGAGAAAGTCATTCACCGTTGGCACCAATTTTAGGAGAATCCCAGAAATAAAGCCTCTACTTCAACCAACCCTGCAGTCGCCTAGGGCTGATTCCTGGAGGCTGTGCTCTTACAAATTACTTATAAGGTCTCAGAACTGTCAACAGCCGATATCTGCTCTTAAAGTCAACTGCTCGATCCTAACACTTCATTTCTCTACCAAAATCTAGTCTATACTATTTTTCTGCCAATTCCTCTTCAAACCTCACTGCCCTTCTCTTCCAAACCCGTGGCTAAAAGACTTACGGGTCTTTCCGTGATTTCCTTAGCAAAGTATACAGTATCTACGAGTAAGGTCTCTATACGGACACTGCGAACCCCCATATGCCTATATCTTTGAAAGCGAATTAATGCAAGTGAAGACATGGAGCTTGAGTACGAGTCTGCGTATATTTATCATAACATCATCTAATTCAGCTCACCTGGATAATACTAGTCCAGATCCACACTCTTTCCCGCCGTGGAAACTAGTATAACTGAAGAAAAGAAGCTATAAATTTTTTTTTAAACAAACTACGTATGAAAAGTCTTGGCAAACGCAGAGTAAGACATCATACTGTCTCATACTTACTCCATGGCAGAGAAATCATTTATGATACCCCAGGAGTTAAAGCTCACCCAATAACGTCCGCCCACAAGCAAAGTGTCCTCAAAACGTGAAATCTCTACCAAATGACTCACAAACATCCATGATACAAAAGCTCATGAATAGTTGGTAAATACCACCATTGTTTGCATTGTATCTACTGATAACTTTTCAATTATTTGCTATCATTGATTATCTTCTTATGCAACAGGACCATGGATCAAGATCTGGTCTTAGTTAACCTATTGCCGTATCTGATCAGCCTGACCTCCGGCAAACAGTTCTACCTGGTGTACGATGACGTCATACCAGGTAAGGTCAGCACGAACACTGTTGGAAATCACAGTGCTACAGTTATAAGGAGGTGATTATAGAGGCAAAATCAAAGGAATAGGATAGGTAGAGGTTGAGTGAGTGAGACTGTCGAGCAAATAACAGGTCTTCTGACAGAAAAGGATAACTGTAAAACTTGTTAATGAATATTCAGGCTTTTTAGAACCACGATGCTTCCATATTTATGACAATTCAATGAAAATAGCACAAAAGAGCTGATAGAGCCTGGCCTAAAGGGTGACCTACATTATGTGTATGTGTGTAGGTGTGGAAGGCGTGGTGCGGACGTTTCAGATGTTAGGGGACACGATGCTCCTGCCGTATGACCCTAGTATTCTGCTGCTGAAAGAGGCGCTCACCTCCAACTACCACGTCCAGGCTATGAGGAACGTCTTCATCCTGTGTTCCGTCATGCACGTCGTCAACATATTTGAGCAAGTACGTTCATACGTTTCATAAGTGTCTGGCATTCAGACATGTATATGCTGTATATTACTCATACGTTGGACATTGAAATAAAAGGGTTTAAGAAATCTATACATCTTTTGTATTTATGCCAATACCTATATATTTTCCACATATTTGTGACATTTGAAAAAGTGAAGAAATATGCCATATTTCAATACGTGCGTTTATAACATCTAGTGATTTGTAATAGTTTAACAAAGACGTGAGAGTGTGTCTGGCATTTGAATCATTCTTATCACCTGAGAGAGGCGCTTAAGATTTTTCGGTTATTGGATACAACTTTATTGATGGCTATTCATTGCCTCTTCATGGCGCTACGTCAACTAATGTGGGAGACGGTACACAAGAGTGAGAGGAAAGTATATATATATATATATATATATATATATATATATATATATATATATATATATATATATATATATATATATATATATATATATATATATATATATATATATATATATATATATATATATATATATATATATATTTTGCTTTGTCGCTGTCTCGCGAGGTAGCGCAAGGAAACAGACGAAAGAATGGCCCAACCCGCCCACATACACATGTATATACATACATGTCCACAAACGCACAATATACATACCTATACATCTCAATGTACACATATATATACACACAGAGATTTATACATATATACACATGTACATAATTCATACTGTCTGCCTTTATTGGTTCCCACCGCCACCTTGCCACACATGGAATAACAACCCCCTCCCCCCTCATGTGTGCGAGGTAGCGCAAGGAAAAGACAACAAAGGCCACATTCGTTCACACTCAGTCTCTAGCTGTCATGTAACAATGCACCGAAACCACAGCTCCCTTTCCACATCCAGGCCCGACACAATTTGCATGGTTTACCTCAGACGCTTCACATGCCCTGGTTCAATCCATTGACAGGACGTCGAGCCCGGTATACCACATCGCTCCAGTTCACTCTATTCCTTGAACGCCTTTCACCCTCCTGCATGTTCAGGCCCCGATCACTCAAAATCTTTTTCACTACATCTTTCCACCTCCACTTTGGTCTCCCACTTCTCCTCGTTCCCTCCACCTCTGACACATATATCCTCTTGGTCATTCTTTCCTCACTCATTCTCTCCATGTGACCAAACCATTTCAAAACACCCTCTTCTGCTCTCTCAACCACACTCTTTTTATTTCCACACATCTCTCTCACCCTTACATTACTTACTCGATCAAACCACCTCAGACCGCATATTGTCCTCAAACATCTCATTTCCAGCACATCCACTCTCCTGCGCACAACTCTACCCATAGCCCACGCCTCGCAACCATACAACGTTGTTGGAACCACTATTCCTACAAACATACCCATTTTTGCTTTACGAGATAATGTTCTCGACTTCCACACATTCTTCAAGGCTCCCATGATTTTCGCCCCCTCCCCCACCCTATGATACACTTCCGCTTCCATGGTTCCATTCGCTGCCAGATCCACTCCCAGATATCTAAAACACTTCACTTCCTCCAGCTTTTCTCCATTCAAACTTACCTCCCAATTGACTTGACCCTCAACACTACTGTACCTAATAACATTGCTCTTATTCACATTTACTCTTAACTTTCTTCTTTCACATACTTTACCAAACTCAGTCACCAGCTTCTGCAATTTCTTACATGAATCAGCCACCAGCGCTGTATCATCAGCGAACAACAACTGACTCACTTCCCAAGCTATCTCATCCACAACAGACTGCATATTTGCCCCTCTTTCCAAAACTCTTGCATTCACCTCCCTAACAACCACATCCATAAACAAATGAAACAACCATGGAGACATCACACACCCCTGCTGCAAACCTACATTCACTGAGAACCAATCACTTTCCTCTCTTCCTACACGTACATATGCCTTATATCCTCGATAAAAATTTTTCACTGCTTCTAACAACTTGCCTCCCACACCATATATTCTTAAAACCTTCCACAGAGCATCTCTATCAACTCTATCATATGCCTTCTCCAGATCCATAAATGCTACATACAAACCTATTTGTTTTTCTAAATATTTCTCGCATACATTCTTCAAAGCAAACACCTGATCCACACATCCTCTACCACTTCTGAAACCACACTGCTCTTCCCCAATCTGATGCTCTGTACATGCCTTCACCCTCTCAATCAATACCCTCCCATATAATTTACCAGGAATACTCAACAAACTTATACCTCTGTAATTTGAGCACTCACTCTTATCCCCTTTACCTTTGTACAATGGCACTATGCAAGCATTCCGCCAATCCTCAGGCACCTCACCATGAATCATACATACATTGAAAGATCTTACCAACCAGTGAACAATACAATTGCCCCCTTTTTTAATAAATTCCACTGCAATACCATCCAAACCTGCTGCTTTGCCGGCTTTCATCTTCCGTAAAGCTTTTACTGCCTCATCTCTATTTGCCAAATCATTTTCCCTAACCCTCTCACTTTGAACACCACCTCGACCAAGACACCCGACATCTGCCACTCCATCATCAAATACATTCAACAAACCTTCAAAATACTCACTCCATCTTCTTTTCACATCACCACTACTTGTTATCACCTCCCCATTAGCCCCATTCTCTGAAGTTCCCATTTGCTCCCTTGTCTTACGCATTTTATTTACCTCCTTCCAGAACATCTTTTTATTTTCACTAAAATTTAATGATACTCTCTCATCCCAACTCTCATTTGCCCTCTTTTTCACGTCTTGCACCTTTCTCTTGACCTCCTGCCTCTTTCTTTTATACCTCTCCCACTCATTTGCATTTTTTCCCTGCAAAAATCGTTCAAATGCCTCTCTCTTCTCTTTCACTAATAATCTTACTTCTTCATCCCACCACTCACTACCTTTTCATATCAGCCCACCTCCCACGCTTCTCATGCCACAAGCATCTTTTGCGTGAGCCATCACTGCTTCCCTAAATATTTCCATTCCTCCCCCACTCCCCTTACCTCCTTTGCTCTCACCTTTTTCCATTCTGTACTCAGTCTCTCCTGGTACTTCCTCACACATGTCTCCTTCCCAAGCTCACTTACTCTCACCACTCTCTTCACCCTACATTCTCTCTTCTTTTCTGAAAACCCCCACAAATCTTCACATTCGCTTCCACAAGATAATGATCAGACATCCCTCCAGTTGCACCTCTCAGCACATTAACATCCAAAAGTCTCTCTTTCGTGTGTCTATCAATTAACACGTAATCTAATAACGCTCTCTGGCCATCTCTCCTACTTACATACGTATACTTATAGGTATCTCGCTTTTTAAACCAGGTATTCCCAATCACCAGTCCTATCTCAGCACATAAATCTACAAGCTCTTCACCATTTCCATTTACAACACTGAACACTCCATGTATACCAATTATTCCCTCAACTGCCACATTACTCACCTTTGCATTCAAATCACCCATCACTATAACCCGGTCTTGTGCATCAAAACCACTAACACACTGATTCAGCTACTCCCAAAACACTTGCCTCTAATGATCTTTCTTCTCATGCCCAGGTGCATATGCACCAATAATCACCCATCTCTCTCCGTCAACTTTCAGTTTTACCCATATCATTCTAGAATTTACTTTCTTACACTCTATCACATACTCCCACAACTCCTGATTAAGGAATAGTGCTACTCCTTCCCTTGCTCTTGTCCTCTCACTAACCCCTGACTTTACTCCCAAGATATATATATATATATATATATATATATATATATATATATATATAATATATATATATATATATATATATATATATATATATATATATATATATATATATATATATATATATATATATATATATATATATATATATATATATATATATATATATATATATATATATATATATATATATATATATATATATATATATATATATATATATATATATATATATATATATATATATATATATATATATATATATATATATATATATATATATATATATATATATATATATATATATATATATATATATATATATATATATATATATATATATATATATATATATATATATATATATATATATATATATATATATATATATATATATATATATATATATATATATATATATATATATATATATATATATATATATATATATATATATATATATATATATATATATATATATATATATATATATATATATATATATATATATATATATATATATATATATATATATATATATATATATATATATATATATATATATATATATATATATATATATATATATATATATATATATATATATATATATATATATATATATATATATATATATATATATATATATATATATAAGAGAAGAGACAGGCATTTCAACGATTTTTGCAGGGAAAAATGCAAATGAGTGGGAGAGGTATAAAAGAAAGGGGCAGGAGGTTAAGAGAAAGGTGCAAGAGGTGAAAAAGAGTGCAAATGAGAGTTGGGGTGAGAGAGTATCATTAAATTTCAAGGAAAATAAAAAGATGTTTTGGAAGGAGGTAAATAAAGTGCGTAAGACAAGGGAGCAAATGGAAACTTCAGTGAAGGGGGTTAATGGGGAGGTGATAACAGGTAGTGGTGATGTGAGAAGGAGATGGAGTGAGTATTTTGAAGGTTTGTTGAATGTGTTTGATGATAGAGTGGCAGATATAGGGTGTTTTAGTCGAGGTGGTGTGCAAAGTGAGAATGTTAGGGAAAATGATTTGGTAAACAGAGAAGAGGTAGTAAAACCTTTGCGGAAGATGAAAGCCGGCAAGGCAGCAGGTTTGGATGGTATTGCAGTGGAATTTATTAAAAAAGGGGTTGTTCACTGGTTGGTAAGGTTATTTAATGTATGTATGACTCATGGTGAGGTGCCTGAGGATTGGCGGAATGCGTGCATAGTGCCATTGTACAAAGGCAAAGGGGATAAGAGTGAGTGCTCAATTTGCAGAGGCATAAGTTTGTTGAGTATTCCTGGTAAATTATATGGGAGGGTATTGATTGAGAGGGTGAAGGCATGTACAGAGCATCAGATTGGGGAAGAGCAGTGTGGTTTCAGAAGTGGTAGAGGATGTGTGGATCAGGTGTTTGCTTTGAAGAATGTATGTGAGAAATACTTAGAAAAGCAAATGGATTTGTATTTAGCATTTATGGATCTGGAGAAGGCATATGATAGAGTTGATAGAGATGCTCTGTGGAAGGTATTACGAATATACGATGTGGGAGGCACGTTGTTAGAAGCAGTGAAAAGTTTTTATCGAGGATGTAAGGAATGTGTACGTGTAGGAAGAGAGGAAAGTGATTGGTTCTCAGTGAATGTAGGTTTGCGGCAGGGGTGTGTGATGTCTCCATGGTTGTTTAATTTGTTTATGGATGGGGTTGTTAGGGAGGTGAATGCAGGAGTTTTGGAAAGAGGGGGAAGTATGAAGTCTGTTGCGAATGAGAGAGATTGGGAAGTGAGTCAGTTTTTGTTCGCTGATTATACAGCGCTGGTGGCTGATTCATGTGAGAAACTGCAGAAGCTGGTGACTGAGTTTGGTAAAGTGTGTGAAAGAAGAAAGTTAAGATTAAATGTGAATAAGAGCAAGGTTTTTAGGTACAGTAGGGTTGAGGGTCAAGTCAATTGGGAGGTAAGTTTGAATGGAGAAAAACTGGAGGAAGTAAAGTGTTTTAGATATCTGGAGGTGGATCTGGCAGCGGATGGAACCATGGAAGCGGAAGTGAATCATAGGGTGGGGGAGGGGGCAAAAATCCTGGGAGCCTTGAAGAATGTGAGGAAGTCGAGAACATTATCTCGGAAAGCAAAAATGGGTATGTTTGAAGGAATAGTGGTTACAACAATGTTGTATGGTTGCGAGGCGTGGGTTATGGATAGAGTTGTCCGCAGGAGGGTGGATGTTCTGGAAATGAGATGTTTCAGGACAGTGTGTGGTGTGAGGTGGTTTGATCGAGTAAGTAATGTAAGGGCATGAGAGATGTGTGGAAATAAAAAGAGCGTGGTTGAGAGAGCAGAGGAGGGTGTTTTGAAATGGTTTGGGCACATGGAGAGAATGAGTGAGGAAAGATTGACCAAGATGATATATGTGTCGGAGGTGGAGGGAACGAGGAGAAGTGGGAGACCAAATTGGAGGTGGAAAGATGGAGTGAAAAAGATTTTGAGTGATCGGGGCCTGAACATGCAGGAGTGTGAAAGGTGGGCAAGGAATAGAGTGAATTGGATCGATATGGTATACCGGGGTTGACCTGCCGTCAGTGGATTGAATCAAGGCATGTGAAGCGTCTGGGGTAAACAATGGAAAGTAGTGTGGGGCCTGGGTGTGGAAAGTGAGCTGTGGTTTCGGGCATTATTGCATGACAGCTAGAGACTGAGTGTGAACGAATGTGGCCTTTGTTGTCTTTTCCTAGCGCTACCTCGCACCCATGAGGGGGGAGGGGGATGGTATTCCATGAGTGGCGAGGTGGCAATGGGAATGAATAAAGGCAGACATTGTGAATTGTGTGCAAGGGTATATATGTATGTGTGTGTGTGTGTATATATATGTGTACATTGAGATGTATAGGTATGTATATTTGCGTGTGTGGACGTGTATGTATATACATGTGTATGGGGTGGGTTGGGTTATTTCTTTCGTCTTGTGCTACCTCGGAAACGCGGGAGAGAGCGACAAAACAAAAACAAAAAAAAAAAAAAAATATATATATATATATATATATATATATATATATATATATATATATATATATATATATATATATATATATATATATATATATATATATAATATATATATATTTGGAGTTGTGGGAGTATGTGATAGAGTGTAAGAAAGTAAATTCTAGATTGATATGGGTAAAACTGAAAGTTTATCGAGAGAGATGGGTGATTATTGGTGCGTATGCACCCGGGCATGAGAAGAAAGATCATGAGAGGCAAGTGTTTTGGGAGAAGCTGAATCAGTGTGTTAGTGGTTTTGATGCACAATACCGGGTTATAGTGATGGGTGATTTGAATTCAAAAGTGAGTAATGTGGCAGTTGAGGGACTAATTGATATACATGGAGTGTTCAATGTTGTAAATGGATATGGTGAAGAGCTTGTAGGTTTATGTGCTGAAAAAGGACTGGTGATTGAGAATACCTGGCTTAAAAAGCGAGATATACATAAGATTACGTATATAAGTAGGAGAGATGGCTAGAGAGCGCTATTGGATTACGTGTTAATTGATAGACGCACAAAAGAGAGACG
>NC_092237.1:34064603-34094312 GCF_036320965.1 Panulirus ornatus
CTTTATTCATTTCCGTCGCCACCCCGCCACACATAAGATGACAACCCCTTTTCTCCGCATGCGCGCGAGGTAGCGCTAGGAAAATACAACAAAGGCCACATTCGTTCACACTCATTCTCTAGCTGTCATGTTTAATGCACGGAAACCAAAGCTCCCTTTCCGCATCCAGGCACCATGAAACTTTCTATGTTTTACACCCGACGCTTCACATGCCCTGGTTCAATGCACTGACAGCCCGTCAACCACGGTATACCATATCGTTCTAATTCACTCTATTCCTTGCACGTCGTTCACACTCCTGCATGTTCAGTCCCCGATCTTTCAAAATTTTCCGATTTTTCAAATTTTTTTTTTCACTCTTCCACCTCTCGTCGTTCCCTCTACTTCTGACACATATATCCTCTTTGTCAATCTTTCCTCACTCATTCCCTACATGTGACCAAACCATTTCAAAGCACCCTCTTCTGCTCTCTCAACCACACTCTTTTTATTACCACACATTTCTCTTACCCTATTATTACTTACTTGATCAAACCACCTCACACCACATATTGTCCTCAAACATCTCATTTCCAGCACATCCAACCTCCTCCGCACAACTCTATTTGTAGCCCACACCTCGCAACCATAAAACATAGTTGGAAACACTATTCCTTCAAACATACCCATTTTTGCTTTCCGAGATAATGTTCTCGACTTCCACACATTTTTCACTGCCTCCACAACCTTCTCCCCCTCCCCCACCCTGTGACACCTCCGCTTCCATAATTCCAACCCAGATATCTAAAACGCTTCACTTCCACCTGTTTTTCTCCATTCAAACTTACCTCCCAGTTGACTTCTCACTCAACCCTACTGTACCTAATAACCTTGCTCTTATTCATATTTACTCTCAGCTTTCTTCTTTCACACCCTTTACCAAACTCAGTCACCAGCTTCTGCAGTTTTTCACCGAAATCAGCCACCAGCGCTGTATCTTCAGCGAACAACTGACTCACTTCCCTAGCTCTCTCATCCACAACAGACTGCATACTTGGCCCGCTCTCCAAATCTCTTGCATTCACCTCCCTAACAACCTCATCCATAAACAAATTAAACAACCATGGAGACATCACGCACCCCTGCAGCAAACCGAAATTCACTGATATCCAATCACATTCCACTCTTCCCACTCGCACACATCCCTTACATCCTCGATAAAAACTTTTCACTGCTTCTAACTCTATCATATGCCTTCTCCAGAACCATAAATGTTAAATAAAAAGCCATTTGCTTTTCTAAATCTTTCTCATATACATTCTTCAAAGCAAACACCTGATCCACACATCCTCTACCACCTCTGAAACCACATTGCTCCTCTCCAATCTGATACTCTATACATGCCTTTGCCATATCTCAGTCAATACCCTCCCATATAATTTCCCCGGAACACTCAACAATCTTATACCTCTGTAATTTGAACACTCACTTTTACCCCTTTGCGTTTGTACGATCGCACTATACATGCATTCCGCCATTACTCAGGCAACTCACCATGAGTCAAAAACGCTGTCACCCCCTTTTTAGTAAATTCCACTGAATACCATCCAAACTTGCTGCCTTTCCGGCTTTCATCTTCCGCAAAGCTTTTACTACCTCTTATCTGTTTACTAAATCATTCTCCCCAACCCTCTTACTTCGCACACCACTCCGTCCAAAACATCCTCTATCTGCCACTCTATCATCTACCACATTCATCAGACATTTAAAATACTCACTCCATCTCCTTCTCACATCACCACTACTTGTTATCACCTCCCCCTTAGCCTCCTTCACCGATGTTCAAATTTCTTCTCTTGTCTTACGCAATTTATTTACCTTCTTCCAAAACATCTTTTTAATCTCCGTAAAATTTAGGGATACTCTCTCACCCCAGCTCTCATTTCCACTCTTTTTCACCTCTTGCACCTTTCTCTTGACCTCCTGCCTCTTTCTTTTACACATATCCTAGTCATTTCCACTGTTTCCCTGCAAAACTCGTCCAAAAGCCTCTCTCTTCTCTTTCACTAATAATCTTACTTCTTCATCCCACAACTCACTACCCTTTCGAATCTGCCCACCTCCCACGCTTCTCATGCCACAAGCATCTTTTGTGCTAGCCATCACTGCTTCCTTAAATACACTCAATTCCTCCCCCACTCCCTTAACGTCCTTTGTTCTCACCTTTTTCCATTCTACGCTCAGTCTCTCCTGGTACATCCTCTCACAAGTCTCCTGCCGAAGCTCACTTAATCTCACCATTCTCTTCACTCTAACATTCTCTCTTCTTTTCTGAAAACTTCTACAAATCTTCACCTTCGCTTCTACAAGATAATGATAAGACATCGCTCCAGTTGTACCTCTCAAGACATTAACATCCAAAACTCTCTTTTTCGCGCTGCCATCATTTAACACGTAATCCAATAATTCTCTCTGGCCATCTCTCCTACTTACATACGTATACTTATGTATATCTCGCTTTTTAAACCAGGTATTCCCAATCACCAGTCCTTTTTCAGCACATAAATCTACAAGCTGTTCACCATTTCCATTTACAACACTGAACACCCCATATACACCAATTATTCCCTCAACTGCACATTACTCACCTTTGCATTCAAATCACCCATCACTATAACCCGATCGCGTGCATCAAAATTACTAACACACCCACTCAGTTGCTCCCAAAACACTTGCCTCTCATGATCTTTCTTCTCATGTCTGAGTGGATATGCACCAATAATAACCCATCTCTCTCGATCCACTTTCAGTTTTATCCAGATCAATCTAGAGTTTACTTTCTTATACTCAGTCATATACTTCCACTACTCCTGTTTTAGGAGTAATGATCTCCTTTCCATGCTCTTGTCCTCTCACTAACCCCTGACTTTACTCCCAAAACATTCCCAAACCTCACTTTCCCCCTACCCTTGAGCTTCGTTTCACTCAGCGCCAAAACATCGCGGCTCCGTTCCTCAAACATACTACATATTTCTCTTTTTTTTTCGTCTTGGTTACATCCACACATCTTTTGGCTGTTAATGTGTCCAGAGGTGCAACTGGAGGGTTATCTGATCATTATCTTGTACAGGCAAAGGTGAAGATTTGTAGAGGCTTCCAGAAAAGAAGAGAGAGCGTTTGAGCGAAGTGAGTGGTGAAAGTAAGTGAGATTGGGAAGGACACTTGTGTAAGGAAGTGCCAGAGAGAATGAATGCAGAATGGAACAAGTTGAGAGAAAATGACGTAAAGGGTGTGGCGAGGAATGGATTGTATTTAGGGAAGCAGTGATGCCTTACGCAATAGATGCTTGTGCCGCGAGAAGCGTGGGAGGTGGACAGATTAGAAAGGTTAGTAAGCGGTGGGATATCGAAAAAAGATTATTAGTGAAAGATGAAAGAGAGGCATTTGAACGATTTTTGCAGGGAAATAATGCAAATGACTGGGAGATGTATAAAAGAAGGAGGCTGGAGGTCAAGAGAAGGGTGCAAGAGGTGAAAATAGAGCACATGAGAGTTGGGGTAAGAGTGTATCATTAAATTTTATGGATAATTAAAAGATGTTTTGGAAGTAGGTAGATAAAGTGCGTAAGACAGGAAAACAAATGGGAGCATCGGTGAATGGGGCTAATGGGGAGGTAATGATAAGTACTTATGATGTGAGAAGGAGATGAATTGAGTCTTTTGAAGGTTTGTTGAATGTGTTAGATGATAGAGTGGCAGATATCGGGTGTTTGGGTCGAGGTGGTGTGCAAAGTGAGAGGATTAGGGAGAATGATTTGGTAAACAGAGAAAAGGTAGTGAAAGCTTTGCAGGAGATGAAAGCCGGCAAGGCAGCAGGTTTGGATGGTATTGCAGTGGAATTTATTAAAAAAAGGGGGTGACTGTATTGTTGACTGGTTGGTAAGGTTATTTAATGTATGTATGACTCATGGTGAGGTGCCTGAGGAATGGCGGAATGCGTGCATAGTGCCATTGTACAAAGGCAAAGAGGATAAAGGTGAGTGTTCAAATTACAGAGGTATAAGTTTGTTGAGTATTCCTGGAAAACTGTATATTGTAGGGTATTGACTGAGAGGGTGAAGGCATGTACAGAGCATCAGATTGAAATAGAGCAGTGTGGTTTCAGAAGTGGCAGAGGATGTGTGGATCATGTGTTTGCCATTAAGAATGTATGTGAGAAATACCTAAAAAAACAAATGGATTTGTATGTAGCATTTATAGATATTCAACAAGGCATATGATGGAGTTGATAGAGATGCTCTGTGGAAGGTATCAAGAATGTATGGTGTGGGAGGCAAGTTCCTAGAAGCAGTGGTAAGTTTTTATCGAAACGTAAGGCATGTGTACAAGCAGGAAATGACGAAAGTGATTGGTTCTCAGTGAATATAGGCTTGCGGCAGGGGCGCGTGATGTCTCCATGGTTGTTTAATTTGTCTATGGATGGGGTTGTTAGGGAGGTGAATGCAAGAGTTTTGGAGAGAGGGGCAAGTATGCAGTCTGTTGTGGATGAGAGAGCTTGGGAAGTGAGTCAGCTTTTGTTCGCTAATGACACAGCACTGGTGACTGATTCGGGTGTAAAAGTAGAAATTAGAGAGCAAATATGAATAAAAGCAAAGTAATTAGGTACTGTAGGGTTGAGGGACAACTCAACTGGGAGGTAAGTTTGAAAGAAGAAAAATGTGGAGGAAGTGAATTTTTTTACATATCTAGGAGTGGATTTGGTAGTGGATGGAACGATGGAAGCGGAAGTGAGTCACCCGGTGGGGGAGGGGGTGAAAGTTCTGGGAATGTTGAAAAATGTGTGGAAGGCAAGAACAGTATCTCGGAAAGAAAAAATGTGTATGTTTGAAAGAAAGTGGTTCAAACAACATTATATTGGAGGTAAGTTTGAATGGAGAAAAATGTGGAAGAAGTGAAGTGTTTTACATATCTGGGAGTGGATTTGGTAGTGGATGGACCGATGGAAGCGGAAGTGAGTCACCCGGTGGAGGAAGGGGCGAAAGTTCTGGGAATGTTGAAAAATGTGTGGAAGGCAAGAACAGTATCTCGGAAAGAAAAATGGGTATTTGTGAAAGAAAAGTGGTTCAAACAACGTTATATGGTTACGAGGCGTGGGCTACAGATAGCGTTGTGTGAAGGAGGGTGGATTTGTTGGAAAAGAAATATTTGAGGACAATATATGGTGTGAGGCTGTTTGATCGAGTAAGTAATAAAAGGGTAAGAGAGATGTGTGGTAATAAAAAGATTGGTTGAGAGAGCAGAAGAGGGTGTTTTGAAGTGGTTTCGCCACATGAAGAGAATGAGTGAGGAAAGATTGACAAAGAGGACATATATATATATATATATATATATATATATATATATATATATATATATATATATATATATATATATATATATATATATATATATATATATATATATATATATATATATATATATATATATATATATATATATATGTCAAAGGGGGAAGGAACAAGAAGTGGGAGACCAAGTTAGAGGTGGAAGGGCGGAGTGAAAAAGATTTTGAGCGACGGGGCCTGAACATGCAGGAGGGTGAAACGCGTGCAAGGAATAGAGTATATTGCATCGATGTGGTATACCAGGATCGACGTACTGTCAATGGATTGAACCAGGGCATATGAAGCGTCTTGGATAAACCATGGAAAGTTTTGTGGGGCCTGGATATGGAAAGGGAGCTATGGTTTCGGTGCATTATACATGACAGCTGGAGACTGATTATGAACGAATATGGACTTTATTGACTTTTTCTAGCGCTACCTCGCGGACGTGTGGAGGGAGGGGGATGTCATTTCATGTGTGGCGGGGTGGCGACGGGAATGAATAAAGGTAGTAAGTATAAATTACATACATGTGTATATATGTATATGTCTGTGTCCACACGCGAACATACACATATCTATACATCTCAACGTATACATATATATACACACACAAACATATACATACATACACATGTACATAATTCATACTGTTTGCCTTTATTCATCCCCGTCGCCACCCTGCCTCACATGAAATGAGAACCCCCTCCACCCTCATGTGTGCGAGGTACCGCTAGGAAAAGACAACAAAGACCACATTCGTTCACACTCAGCGTCTAGCTGTCATGTACAATGCACCGAAACCACAGCTCCCTTTCCACATCCAGGCCTCACAAAATTTCCCATGCTTTACCCCTGACGCTTCACATACCCTGGTTCAATCCATTGACAGCACGTCGACCCCGGTATACCACATCGTTCCAATTCACTCTATTCCTTGCACGCCTTTCATCCTACTGCCTGTTCAGGCTCTGATCACTCAAAACTTTTTCACCCCATCTTTCCACCTCCAATTTTGTCTCCCACCTCTCCTCATTCCCTGCACCTCTGAAATATATATCCTCTTTGTCAATTTCAAAACACCCTCTTCTGATCTCTCAACCACATTCTTTTTATTACCACACATCTCTCCTACCCTTTCATTACTTACTCGATAAAACCACCTCACACCACATAATGTCCTCAAACATCTAATTTCCAGCACGTCCACCCTCCTCCGCTCACCTCTATCTATAGCCCACTATTCCTTCAAACATACCCATTTTTCAAACATACACATTTTTCAACGCTCACAGAACTTTCGCCCCCTCCCCAGCCTATGATTCACTTCCGTTTCCATGGTTACATCCGCTACCAAATCCACTCCCAGTTTTTCTCCATTCAAACTTACCTCCCAATTGACTTCTCCCTCAACTCTACTATACCTAATAACCTTGCTCTTATTCACATTTACTCTAAGCTTTCTTCTTTCACACACTTTACCAAACTCAGTCACCATCTTCTGCAGTTTCTCACCTGAATCAGCCACCAGCGATGTATCATCATCGAACAACAACTGACTCACTTCCCAAGCTCTCTCATTCATAACAGACTGCATACTTGCTCCTCTTTCCAAATCTCTTGCATTCACCTCCCTAACAACTCCATCCATAAACAAATTAAACAACCATGGAGACATCACACACCCCTGCCTCAAACCAACATTCACTGTGAAACAATCACTTTCCTCTCTTCCTACACGTACATATACCTCACATCCTCGATGAAAACGTTTCACTGCTTCTAACAACTTGCCTCCGACACCAAATATTCTTAATATATTCATTTATTTATTATACTTTGTCGCTGTCTCTCGCGTTATCGAGATAGCACAAGGAAATAGACGAAAGAATGGCCCAACCCACCCATGTACACATGTATATACATACACGTCCACACACGCACATATACAAACCTATATATTTCAACGTATGAATATATATATACACACACAGACATATACATACATACACATGTACATAATTCATACTGTTTGCCTTTATTCATTCCCGTTGCCACCCCGCCACACATGAAATGACAACCCGCTCCCATCGCATGCGCGCGAAGTAGCGCTAGGAAAAGACAACAAAGGCAACAGTTGTTCACACTCAGTCTCTAGCTGTTATGTATAATGCACCGAAACCACAGCTCCCTTTCCACATCCAGGCACCACATAACTTTCGATGGTTTACCCCAGATGCTTCATATGCCCTAGCTCAATCCAGTGACAGCAGGTCGACTCCGGTATACCACATCGCTCCAATTCACTCTATTCTTTGCACGCCTTCCACCCGCCTGCATGTTCAGGCCCCGATTGCTCAAAATCTTTTTCACTCCATCTTTCCATCTCAAATTTAGTCTCCCACTTCTCCTCCTTCCCTCCACCTCTGACACATATATTTTCCTTGTCAATCTTTCCTCACTCATCCTCTCCATGTACCCAAACCATTTCAAAACACCCTCTTCTGTTCTCTTAACCACACTCTTTTTATTACCACACATCTCTCTAACCATTTCATTACTTACTCGATCAAACCATCTCATACCATATACTGTCCTCAAAAAGCTCATTTAGGTGAGTGTTCAAATTACAGAGGTATAAGTTTATTGAGTATTCCTGGAAAATTGTATATTGTAGGCTATTGACTGAGAGGGTGAAGGCATGTACAGAGCATCAGATTGAAATAGAGCAGTGTGGTTTCAGAAGTGGCAGAGGATGTGTGGATCATGTGTTTGCCATGAAGAATGTATGTGAGAAATACCTAAAAAACAAATGGATTTGTATGTAGCATTTATATATATTCAACAAGGCATATGATGGAGTTGATAGAGATGCTCTGTGGAAGGAAACAAGAATGTATAGTGTGGGAGGCAAGTTCCTAGAAGCAGTGGTAAGTTTTTATCGAAACGTAAGGCATGTGTACAAGCAGGAAATGACGAAAGTGATTGGTTGTCAGTGAATATAGGTTTGCGGCAGGGGCGCGTGATGTCTCCATGGTTGTTTAATTTGTTTATGGATGGGGTTGTTAGGGAGGTGAATGCAAGAGTTTTGGAGAGAGGGGCAAGTATGCAGTCTGTTGTGGATGAGAGAGCTTGGGAAGTGAGTCAGCTTTTGTTCGCTAATGATACAGCACTGGTGACTGATTCGGGTGTAAAAGTAGAAATTAGAGAGCAAATATGAATAAAAGCAAAGTAATTAGGTACTGTAGGGTTGAGGGACAACTCAACTGAGAGGTAAATTTGAATGAAGAAAAATGTGGAGGAAGTGAATTTTTTTACATATCTAGGAGTGGATTTGGTAGTGGATGGAACGATGGAAGCGGAAGTGAGTCACCCGGTGCGGGAGGGGGTGAAAGTTCTGGGAATGTTGAAAAATGTGTGGAAGGCAATAACAGTATCTCGGAAAGAAAAAATGTGTATGTTTGAAAGAAAAGTGGTTCAAACAACGTTATATTGGAGGTAAGTTTGAATGGAGAAAAATGTGGAAGAAGTGCAGTGTTTTACATATCTGGGAGTGGATTTGGTAGTGGATGGACCGATGGAAGCGGAAGTGAGTCACCTGGTGGAGGAAGGGGCGAAAGTTCTGGGAATGTTGAAAAATGTGTGGAAGGCAAGAACAGTATCTCGGAAAGAAAAATGGGTATGTGTGAAAGAAAAGTGGTTCAAACAACGTTATATGATTACGAGGCGTGGGCTATAGATAGCGTTGTGTGAAGGAGGGTGGATTTGTTGGAAAAGAAATATTTGAGGACAATATATGGTGTGAGGCTGTTTGATCGAGTAAGTAATAAAAGGGTAAGAGAGATGTGTGGTAATAAAAAGATTGTGGTTGAGAGAGCAGAAGAGGGTGTTTTGAAATGGTTTCGCCACATGAAGAGAATGAGTGAGGAAAGATTGACAAAGAGGATATATATATATATATATATATATATATATATATATATATATATATATATATATATATATATATATATATATATATATATATATATATATATATATATATATATATATATATATCTATATATATATATATATATATATATATATATACATATATATATATATATATATATATATATATATATATATATATATATATATATATATATATATATATATATATATATATATATATATATATTTTATTTATTTATTTTATTATACTTTGTCGCTGTCTCCCGCGTTTGCGAGGTAGCGCAAGGAAACAGACGAAAGAAATGGCCCAACCTCCCCCCATACACATGTATATACATACGTCCACACACGCAAATATACATACCTACACAGCTTTCCATGGTTTACCCCAGACGCTTCACATGCCTTGATTTAATCCACTGACAGCACGTCAACCCCGGTATACCACATCGCTCCAATTCACTCTATTCCTTGCCCTCCTTTCACCCTCCTGCGTGTTCAGGCCCCGATCACACAAAATCTTTTTCACTCCATCTTTCCACCTCCAATTTGGTCTCCCTCTTCTCCTCGTTCCCTCCACCTCCGACACATATATCCTCTTGGTCAGTCTTTCCTCACACATTCTCCCCATGTGCCCAAACCACTTCAAAACACCCTCTTCTGCTCTCTCAACCACGCTCTTTTTATTTCCACACATCTCTCTTACCCTTACGTTACTCACTCGATCAAACCACCTCACACCACACATTGTCCTCAAACATCTCATTTCCAGCACCTCCATCCTCCTGCGCACAACTCTATCCATAGCCCACGCCTCGCAACCATACAACATTGTTGGAACCACTATTCCTTCAAACATACCCATTTTTGCTTTCCGAGATAATGTTCTCGACTTCCACACATTTTTCAAGGCCCCCAGAATTTTCGCCCCCTCCCCCACCCTATGATCCACTTCCGCTTCCATGGTTCCATCCGCTGCCAGATCCACTCCCAGATATCTAAAACACTTCACTTCCTCCAGTTTTTCTCCATTCAAACTCACCTCCCAATTGACTTGACCCTCAACCCTACTGTACCTAATGACCTTGCTCTTATTCACATTTACTCTTAACTTTCTTCTTCCACACACTTTACCAAACTCAGTCACCAGCTTCTGCAGTTTCTCACATGAATCAGCCACCAGCGCTGTATCATCAGCGAACAACAACTGACTCATTTCCCAAGCTCTCTCATCCCCAACAGACTTCATACTTGCCCCTCTTTCCAAAACTCTTGCATTTACCTCCCTAACAACCCCATCCATAAACAAATTAAACAACCATGGAGACATCACACACCCCTGCCGCAAACCTACATTCACTGAGAACCAATCACTTTCCTCTCTTCCTACCCGTACACATGCCTTACATCCTCGATAAAAACTTATATATATATATATATATATATATATATATATATATATATATATATATATATATATATATATATATATATATATATATATATATATATATATATATATATATATATATATATATATATATATATATATATATATATATATATATATATATATATATATATATATATATATATATATATATATATATATATATATATATATATATATATATATATATATATATATATATATATATATATATATATATATATATATATATATATATATATATATATATATATATATATATATATATATATATATATATATATATATATATATATATATATATATATATATATATATATATATGTATATATATATATATATATATATATATATATATATATATATATATATATATATATATATATATATATATATATATATATATATATATATATATATATATATATATATATATATATATATATATATATATATATATATATATATATATATATATATATATATATATATATATATATATATATATACATATATATATATATATATATATATATATATATATATATATGTAAATATATATATATATATATATATATATATATATATATATATATATATATATATATATATATATATATATATATATATATATATATATATATATATATATATATATATATATATATATATATATATATATATATATATATATATATATATATATATATGTCAAAGGGGGAGGGAACAAGAAGTGGGAGACCAAGTTAGAGGTGGAAGGACGGAGTGAAAAAGATTTTGAGCGACGGGGCCTGAACATGCAGGAGGGTGAAACGCGTGCAAGGAATAGAGTATATTGCATCGATGTGGTATACCAGGATCGACGTGCTGTCAATGGATTGAGCCAGGGCATATGAAACGTCTTGGATAAACCATGGAAAGTTTTGTGGGGCCTGGATATGGAAAGGGAGCTATGGTTTCGGTGCATTATACATGACAGCTGGAGACTGATTATGAACGAATATGGACTTTATTGACTTTTTCTAGCGCTACCTCGCGGACGTGCGGAGGGAGGGGGATGTCATTTCATGTGTGGCGGGGTGGCGACGGGAATGAATAAAGGTAGTAAGTATAAATTACATACATGTGTATATATGTATATGTCTGTGTCCACACGCGAACATACACATATCTATACATCTCAACGTATACATATATATACACACACAAACATATACATACATACACATGTACATAATTCATACTGTTTGCCTTTATTCATCCCCGTCGCCACCCTGCCTCACATGAAATGAGAACCCCCTCCACCCTCATGTGCGCGAGGTACCGCTAGGAAAAGACAACAAAGACCACATTCGTTCACACTCAGCGTCTAGCTGTCATGTACAATGCACCGAAACAACAGCTCCCTTTCCACATCCAGGCCTCACAAAATTTCCCATGGTTTACCCCTGACGCTTCACATACCCTGGTTCAATCCATTGACAGCACGTCGACCCCGGTATACCACATCGTTCCAATTCACTCTATTCCTTGCACGCCTTTCATCCTACTGCCTGTTCAGGCTCTGATCACTCAAAAACTTTTTCACCCCATCTTTCCACCTCCAATTTTGTCTCCCACCTCTCCTCATTCCCTGCACCTCTGAAATATATATCCTCTTTGTCAATCTTTCTTCACTGATTCTTCCATGCGACCTAACCATTTCAAAACACCCTCTTCTGCTCTCTCAACCACATTCTTTTTATTACCACACATCTCTCCTACCCTTTCATTACTTACTCGATAAAACCACCTCACACCACATAATGTCCTCAAACACCTCATTTCCAGCACGTCCACCCTCCTCCGCTCACCTCTAGCTATAGCCCACTATTCCTTCAAACATACCCATTTTTGTTTTCCAAGATAACGTTCTCGACTTCCACACATTTTTCAACGCTCACAGAACTTTCGCCCCCTCCCCAGCCTATGATTCACTTCCGCTTCCATGGTTACATCCGCTACCAAATCCACTCCCAGTTTTTCTCCATTCAAACTTACCTCCCAATTGACTTCTCCCTCAACTCTACTATACCTAATAACCTTGCTCTTATTCACATTTACTCTAAGCTTTCTTCTTTCACACACTTTACCAAACTCAGTCACCATCTTCTGCAGTTTCTCACCTGAATCAGCCACCAGCGATGTATCATCATCGAACAACAACTGACTCACTTCCCAAGCTCTCTCATCCACAACAGACTGCATACTTGCTCCTCTTTCCAAATCTCTTGCATTCACCTCCCTAACAACTCCATCCATAAACAAATTAAACAACCATGGAGACATCACACACCCCTGCCGCAAACCTACATTCACTGTGAAACAATCACTTTCCTCTCTTCCTACACGTACATATACCTCACATCCTTGATGAAAACGTTTCACTGCTTCTAACAACTTGCCTCCGACACCAAATATTCTTAATATATTCGTTTATTTATTATACTTTGTCGCTGTCTCTCGCGTTATCGAGATAGCACAAGGAAATAGACGAAAGAATGGCCCAACCCACCCATGTACACATGTATATACATACACGTCCACACACGCACATATACAAACCTATATATTTCAACGTATGAATATATATATACACACACAGACATATACATACATACACATGTACATAATTCATACTGTTTGCCTTTATTCATTCCCGTTGCCACCCCGCCACACATGAAATGACAACCCGCTCCCATCGCATGCGCGCGAAGTAGCGCTAGGAAAAGACAACAAAGGCAACATTTGCTCACACTCAGTCTCTAGCTGTTATGTATAATGCACCGAAACCACATAACTTTCGATGGTTTACCCCAGATGCTTCATATGCCCTAGCTCAATCCAGTGACAGCAGGTCGACTCCGGTATACCACATCGCTCCAATTCACTCTATTCCTTGCACGCCTTCCACCCGCCTGCATGTTCAAGCCCCGATTGCTCAAAATCTTTTTCACTCCATCTTTCCATCTCAAATTTAGTCTCCCACTTCTCCTCCTTCCCTCCACCTCTGACACATATATTTTCCTTGTCAATCTTTCCTCACTCATCCTCTCCATGTACCCAAACCATTTCAAAACACCCTCTTCTGCTCTCTTAACCACACTCTTTTTATTACCACACATCTCTCTAACCATTTCATTACTTACTCGATCAAACCATCTCATACCATATACTGTCCTCAAAAAGCTCATTTACAGCATATCCACATTCTTCCGCACAACTCTACCTATAGCCCACGCCTTGCAATCATATAACATTGTTGGAACCACTATTCCTTCAAACATACGCATTTTTGCTTTACGAGATAACATTCTCGCCTTCCACACTTTTATTCACACTTACTCTCAGGTTTTTTCTTTTACACACTTTACCAAACTCCGTCACCTGCTTCTGCAGTTTCTCACATGAATCAACCACCAGCGCTGTATAATCAGCGAACAACGACTGACTCACTTCCCAAGCTCTCTCATCCACAAAAGACTGCATATTTGCCCCACTCTCCAAAGCTATTGCATTCACCTCCCTAACATCCCCATCCATAAACAAAATAAAGAATCATGGAGAGATCACGCACACCAGCCGCAAACCGACATTCACTGAGAACCAATCACTTTCCTTTCTTCCCACTCGTACACATGCCTTACATCCTCGATAAAAACTGTTTACTGCTTCTAACAACTTGCCTCCCACACCATATATTCTTAATACCTTCCACAGAGCATCTCTATCAACTATATCATATGCCTTTTCCAGATCCATAGATACTACATACTAATCGATTTCCTTTCCTAAGTATTTCTCACATACATTCTTCAAAGCAAGCACCTGATCCACACAACCTCTACCACTTCTTAAAAACCGCACTGCTCTTCCCCAATCTGATGCTCTGTGCATACCTTCATCGTCTCAATCAAAACCCTACCATACAATTTCCAAGGAATACTCAACAAACTATTAGCTCTGTAATTTGAACACTCATATTTATCCCTTTTGCCTTTGTACATTGGCACTATGTATGCATTCCGTCAAGCCTCAGGCACCTCACAATGAGTCATGCATACATTGAATATCCTTACAAACCATTCGACAACACAGTCACCCCCTTTTCTAATAAAATCTACTGTGATACCAGCTTTCATCTTCCGCAAGGCTTTTGATACCTCTTCTTTGTTTATCAAATCATTCTCCCTAACCCTCTCACTTCGCAAAGCACCTCGACCAAAACACCCTACATCTGCCACTCTATCATCTAACACATTCAACAAACCTTCAGAATCCTCACTCCATCTCCTTCTCACATCATCACTATTTGTTATCACCTCCCCATTTGCGCCCTTCACTGAAGTTCCCATTTTTTCTCTTGTCTTACGCACTTTATTTACTTCCTTCGAAAACATCTTTTAATTCTCCATAAAAATTTAATGATACTTTCTCACCCCAACTCTCATTTGCCCGCTTTTTCACCTCTTGCACCTTTCTCTTGACCTCCTGCCTCTTTCTTTTATACATCTTCCAATCATTTGTACTATTTCCCTGCAAAACTCGTCCAAATGCCTCTCTCTTCTCTTTTCTAATAATCTACTTCTTCATCCCACCACTTACTATCCTTTCTAATCTGCCCACCTTCCACGCTACTCATGCCACATGCATCTTTTACATAAGCTATCACTGCTTCCTTAAATATATCCCATTCCTCCCCCACTCCCCTTACGTCCTTAGCTCTCACTTTTTCCATTCTGCACTCAGTCTTTACTGGTACTTTCTCACACAAGTCTCCTTCCCAAGCTCACTTGCTGTCACCACTGTCTTCATACCAGCCTTCTCTCTTTCCTTCTGGAAACCCCCACAAATCTTCCCCTTCGCCTCCACAAAATAATGATAAGACATCCCTCCATTTGCACCTCTCAGCATATTAACATCCAAAAGTCTCTCTTTCGCTCGCCTATCAATTAACACGTAATCCAATAACGCTCTCTGGCCATTTTCCTGCGTACATACGTATACTTATGTATATCTCTCTTCTTAAACTAGGTATTCCCAATCACACGTCCTTTTTCAGCAGACAAATCTACAAGCTCTTCATCATTTCCATATACAACACTGATAACCCTATGTACACCAATTAATACCTGAACTGCCACATTACTCACCTTTGCATTGAAATCACCCATCAAAACTACGAACATACTTACTCAGCTGCTCCCAGAACACTTGCCTCTATTGAACTTTCTTCTCATGCCTACTTTTAGTTTTATCCATATCAATTTAGAGTTTATGTCCTCACACTCTATCACATACTCCCAATACTCCTGTTGCAGAAGTAGTGCTACTCCCTCCCTTGCTCTTGTCCATTCACCAACCCCTGACTACTCCCAAAACATTCCCAAACCACTTTTTCCCTTTACCCTGAAGCTTCGCTTCACTCTGACCCAAAACATCCAGGCTCCTTTCCTCAAACATACTACCTATCTCTCCTATTTTCTCATATTGTTTACATCCACACACATTTTGACAGCCCAGTCTGAGCCTTCAACGAGAATGAGCACTCCTCACTTGACTCCTTGTTCTGTTTCTTCTTTAGAGAGTTAAAATACAAGGATGGAAGGGTTTCTATTCCCCGCTCCCGTCCTGTTCAGTCGCCTTCTACGACACGTGAGGAATGCATGAGAATATATATATATATATATATATATATATATATATATATATATATATATATATATATATATATATATATATATATATATATATATATATATATATATATATATATATATATATATACATATATATATATATATATATATATATATATATATATATATATATATATATATATATATATATATATATATTTATTTAATTATTTATTTATCATATTCTACTTTGTCGCTGTCTCCCGCATTAGCGAGGTAGCGCAAGAAAACGGACGAAAGAATGGCCCATCCCGTCCACATACACATGTATATACACACGCATCCACACACGCACATATACATAATTATACATCTCAAAGTATTCATATATATATGCACACAGACATATGCCACCCGCTCCCACCCCTTTTAGTCGCCTTCTACGACACGCAGGGAATACGTGGGAAGTATTCTTTCTCCCCTATCCCCAGGGATAATATATATATATATATATATATATATATATATATATATATATATAAATATATATATATATATATATATATATATATATATATATATGTGCAGAGCATGTACAGAGCATCAGATTGGGGAAGAGCAGTGTGGTTTCAGAAGTCGTAGAGGATGTGTGGACCAGGTGTTTGCTTTGAAGAATGTATGTGAGAAATACTTAGAAAAGCAAATGGATTTGTATGTAGCATTTATGGATCTGGAGAAGGCATATGATAGAGTTGATAGAGATGCTCTGTGGAAGGTACTAAGAATATATGGTGTGGGAGGCAAGTTGTTAGAAGCGGTGAAAAGTTTTTATCGAGGATGTAAGGCATGTGTACGAGTAGGAAGAGAGGAAAGTGATTAGTTCTCAGTGAATGTAGGTTTGCGGCAGGGGTGTGTGATGTCTCCATGGTTGTTTAATTTGTTTATGGATGGGGTTGTTAGGGAGGTGAATGCAAGAGTTTTGGAAAGAGGGGCAAGTATGAAGTCTGTTGGGATGAGAGAGCTTGGGAAGTGAGTCAGTTGTTGTTCGCTGATGATACAGCGCTGGTGGCTGATTCATGTGAGAAACTGCAGAAGCTGGTGACTGAGTTTGGTAAAGTGTGTGAAAGAAGAAAGTTAAGAGTAAATGTGAATAAGAGCAAGGTAATTAGGTACAGTAGGGTTGAGGGTCAAGTCAATAGGGAGGTAAGTTTGAATGGAGAAAAACTGGAGGAAGTAAAGTGTTTTAGATATCTGGGAGTGGATCTGGCAGCGGATGGAACCATGGAAGCCGAAGTGGATCATAGGGTGGGGGAGGGGGCGAAAATCCTGGGAGCCTTGAAGAATGTGTGGAAGTCGAGAACATTATCTCGGAAAGCAAAAATGGGTATGTTTGAAGGAATAGTGGTTCCAACAATGTTGTATGGTTGCGAGGCGTGGGCTATGGATAGAGTTGTGCGCAGGAGGATGGATGTGCTGGAAATGAGATGTTTGAGGACAATGTGTGGTGTGAGGTGGTTTGATCGAGTAAGTAACGTAAGGGTAAGATAGATGTGTGGAAATAAAAAGAGCGTGGTTGAGAGAGCAGAAGAGGGTGTTTTGAAATGGTTTGGGCACATGGAGAGAATGAGTGAGGAAAGATTAACCAAGAGGATATATGTGTCGGAGGTGGAGGGAACCAGGAGAAGTGGGAGACCAAATTGGAGGTGGAAAGATGGGATGAAAAAGATTTTGAGTGATCGGGGCCTGAACATGCAGGAGGGTGAAAGGAGGGCAAGGAATAGAGTGAATTGGATCGATGTGGTATACCGGGGTTGACGTGTTGTCAGTGGATTGAATCAGGGCATGTGAAGCGTCTGGGGTAAACCATGGAAAGCTGTGTATGTATGTATATTTGCGTGTGTGGACGTATGTATATACATGTGTATGGGGGTGGGTTGGGCCATTTCTTTCGTCTGTTTCCTTGCGCTACCTCGCAAACGTGGGAGACAGCGACAAAGCAAAAAAAAGAAAATATATATATATATATATATATATATATATATATATATATATATATATATATATATATATATATATATATATATATATATATATATATATATATATATATATATATATATATATATATATATATATATATATATATATATATATATATATATGCATATGTACATAATTCATACTGTCTGCCCTTACTCATTCCCGTCGCCACCCCGCCACACATGAAATAACATCCCCCTCCCCCGCATGTGCACGAGGTAGTGCTTGGAAAAGACAAATGCCACATTCGTTCACACTCAGTCTCTAGCTGTCATGTATAATGCACCGAAACCACAGCTCCCTTTCCACATCCACACTCTACAGAACTTTCCGTAGTTTACCCCAGACACTTCTTATGCCCTGTTTTAATCCATTGACAGCACGTCGACCCCTATATACCACATCCTATTCCTTGCATGCCTTTCACCCTTCTGTTTATTGAGACCCCGATCGCTAATTTTGTTTTTTCATTTTATCCTTCCATCTTCCATTTGGTCCCCCGCTTTTCCTTTTTCCTTTCAAGTCTGATATATATCTTCTTTGTCAATCTTTCTTCACTCATTCTCTCCCTGTGTCCAAACCATTTCAACACACCCTCTTCTACTCTCATAACCACAATCTTTTTATTACCATACATCCCTCTTACCCTTTCATTACTTGCTCGATCAAACAACCACACCCAACATATTGTCCTCAAACATTTCATTCCAACACATCCACCCTCCTCCGCACAACCCTATATATAGCTCACGCTCTATAAGATAACGTTCACGCTTTTCGTACATGTTTCAACGCTCCCAAACCCTTCGCTCCCTACCCCATCCAGTGACTAACTTCCACTTCAGTGGTTTCATCCCCTGCCAAGTCCACTGCCAGATATCTAAAACACTTCACTTCCTCCAGTTTTCCTCCATTCAAACTTACCTCCCAGTTAACTTGTCCTTAAAGTCCTACTGAACTTAATAACCTTATTCTTACTCACATTTACTATCAACTTTCTTCTTTTACACAATTTTTCAAACTCAGTCACCAACATCTGCAGTTTCTTATCCGAATCAGCAACCAGCGCTGAATCATCAGCGAACAACAACTGACTTACTTCCCAAGCCCTCTCACCCATAAGAGACTGCATACTTGCCCCTCTCTCCAAGACTCTTGCATTTACCTCCCTAACCACCCAATCCAAAAATGAATTAAACAACCATGGAGACATCACGCACCTTTGCTGCAAACTGATATTCACTGGGAACCAATCACTTTCCTCACTTCATATTCGTAAACATGCCTTACATCCTGTACAAAAACTTTTTACTGCTTCAAGCAACTTACCTCCCACACTATATGCTGTTAAAACCTTCCAAAATGCGTCTCTATTAACCCAGTCATATGCCTTCTCCAGATCCACATATGGTACGTATAATCATCTGTTTTTCTAAGTATTTCTCTCATGCATTCTTCAAAGCAAACACCTGATCAACACATCCTCTACCACTCTGTAATCACATTGTTCTTCCCCAGTCTGATGATCTGTACATGCTTTCACCCTCTCCATCAATACCCTCCCATATAATTTCCCAGGAATACTCAACAAACCTATGCCTCTGAAATTTGAGCACTCACTTTTATCTCCTTTGCCTTTGTGCAATGGCACTATGCATGCATTCCACCAATCCTCATGCACTTCACTATGATCCATGCATACACTGAATACTTTTACCAACTAATGAACACGACAGTCGCCTGTTTTTTGTTTTTTTTTGATAAATTCCACTGCAATACCTTCCAAACCCGCCGCCTTGCCGATTTTCATTCTTCGCAAAGTTTTCACAAACTCCTTTGTTCACCAAACCATTCTCCCTTGCCCTCTCACTTCGCACACCTCCCCGACCGAAAACACCCTATACTTCCCGTTCTATCATCAAACACATTCAACAAACCTTGAAAACAGTCACTTCATCTCCTTCTCACTTCATCACTACTTGTTGTTATCTCCCTATTTGCTCTTCACCGATGTTACCACTTGTCCTCTTGTCTTACACACTTTATCTGCCACCTTCCAAAAAGCTTTTTAAATATCCTTAAAATTTAACGATACTGTCTCGCCTCATCTCTCACTTGCTCTCTTTTTCACCTCAAGCAGCTTTCTCTTGACCTCCTGCAGTTTTCTTTTATACATCACCCAGTCTTTTGCACTACTTCCTTGCAAAAATCGTCCAAACGCCGCTCTCTTCTCTTTCACTAAAGCTATTACTTTTTCATCCCAATATTCACTACCCTTTCTAATCTGCTCATCTCCCAACCTTCTCATTCCACATGCCTCTTTTGCGCAAGCCATCACTGCTCCCCTAAATACATCCCATTCCTCCCCCACTCCCCTTATGTTATTTCCTCTCACTTTCTGCCATTCTGCTCTCAATCTCTCCTGGTACTTCCTCACACAAGTCTCCTTTCCAAGCTCACTTACTCTCAGCACGCTTCTACCCAACATTTTCTCTTCTTTTCTGAAAACCTCTACAAATCTTCACCTTCGCCTCCACGAGATAGCGATCAGACATCCCTCTAGCTGCCCCTCTCAGCACATTAACATGCAAAAGTCTCTCTTTTACCGGCGTATTAACTAACACGCAATCCAATAACGCTCTCTGGCCATCTCTCCTATTCATGTACGTACAGTTATGTATATCTCTCTTTTTAAACCAGGTATTCCCAATCACAGGTCCCTTTCCAGCGGACAAATCTCTTAGATCTTCACCATTTACATTTACAACACTTTGCCCAAGCCATGTAATCATGCTACCAACCAATCCTTTTGAGAGGATGAACAGTTAGGTTAACAGCAGAATGACATATGCAACTAAAACATGACCCAAAGCGCCTAACCTTACCTGAGTACCTTCCCGGAGAAGCACCGGCAGCTCCTCGGTAACACCATTATCTTGTTGCTGTTTCTTGTAACCTGGCTTTCCCAGAGTACTTTCCAGGAGCAGCACCGGCAGGCAGCTCCTCCAGTAGACCATCACCTTGTTATCTTATGTAGCTTAGCCTTACCTGAGTACCTTCCCGGAGCAGCACCGGCAGGCAGTTCCTCCGTCAGACCATTACGTTGTTGTTGTATCTTGTAGCCTGGCCTTACCGGAGTACCTTCCCTGAGCAGCACTAGCAGTTACTCCGTCTGACCATTATCTTGTTGTTGTATCTTGTAGCCTGGCCTTACCTGAGTACCTTCACGGAGCAGCAACGGGAGCTCCTCCGTCAGATCTTCGTCCACTATGACGAACCATTGTATCGTCGGTGACTCTAGAACATTGTTCCTCACCTGAGACCAACAAAGACTTTAAGACTGAAGGAAGAATGACCAAGACAATCAATTATTTATGATAGATGGCGTCCTAGCTACCTCTCTCCGTTGTATATCAACTGCCTGTTACTTCTCTCTTGTATCTCCCTTGATGATGTGATTATTACAGGGAAGTGCACTTAGGAAATTATCGTGTTTCATTTCCCCCGTGGATTCATAGTAATATACTTGATCACGCACAAAATTGTGATCCTTTACTATATATATATATATATATATATATATATATATATATATATAAATATATATATATATATATTTTTTTTTTTTTTTTAAAGGGGAAGTAAATGTTTATAGTTGTGTTACTGGAGTGATAGTTTTCATACATGGTGCTCTGACAAGAAAATAGTGAAATTGGAAAAAAATGTAGCTTAGACATTGAAGCTGATTCTTTCATTGAAATGTGAACAAAGGGAGTTTCTTTTCTTTCAAAGTGATAGAGATGGAAAGCAAAAAGGTGTTTTTCATAGATGTACTGGAAAAGTTGAGTTCCAGATAAATTTTTGGTCTGTCAAGGCTTTATTAGGGCGGATGACCCACTACCTACCCTCAGTATCCAAGATATGGTTGTACTTTGTGTAAGGAAGACAATTGAGAAACATCGTAAGCCAATATTCCTGTTTCATGATAAGAGAAGTGGACCAGGCAGTATGATACAGTGGTTAAATTGATGAAAACTACTATTGACGTTTGTGTAAATAAATTATACATTTCCCTTTTCCATAGCCAGAGGTTGAACCATTATGTGACATTCATTTTTCATTTCGTTTCAAGCTAGAACTTTCAGTTTTCTAATTACTTCTTACATTATTCATATGTATATACATATATATGTGTGTATGTGTGTATATTGAGGATATTCCCTCAAAGGCCCAGTCCTCTGTTCTTAACGCTACCTCGCTATCGCGGGAAATAGCGAATAGTATGAAAAAAAAAAAAAAAATATATATATATATATATATATATATATATATATATATATATATATATATATATATTATCCCTGGGGATAGGGGCGAAAGAATACTTCCCACGCATTCCTCGCGTGTCGTAGAAGGCGACTAGAGGGGACGGGAGCGGGGGGCCAGAAATCCTCCCCTCCTTGTATTTTTAACTTTCTAAAATGGGAAACAGGAGAAGGAGTCACGCGGGGAGCGCTCATCCTCCTCGAAGGCTCAGACTGGGGTGTCTAAATGTGTGTGGATGTAACCAAGATGTGAAAAATGGAGAGATAGGTAGTATGTTTGAGGAAAGGAACCTGGATGTTTTGGCTCTGAGTGAAACGAAGCTCAAGGGTAAAGGGGAAGAGTGGTTTGGGAATGTCTTGGGAGTAAAGTCAGGGGTTAGTGAGAGGACAAGAGCAAGGGAAGGAGTAGCACTACTCCAGAAACAGGAGTTGTGGGAGTATGTGATAGAATGTAAGAAAGTAAATTCTGGATTAATATGGGTAAAACTGAAAGTTGATGGAGAGACATGGGTGATTATTGGTGCATATGCACCTGGGCATGAGAAGAAACATCATGAGAGGCAAGTGTTTTGGGAGCAGCTAAATGATTGTGTTAGTGGTTTTGATGCACGAGACCGGGTTATAGTGATGGGTGATTTGAATGCAAAGGTGAGTAATGTGGCAGTTGAGGGAATAATTGGTATACATGGGGTGTTCAGTGTTGTAAATGGAAATGGTGAAGAGCTTGTAGATTTATGTGCTGAAAAAGGACTGGTGATTGGGAATACCTGGTTTAAAAAGCGAGATATACATAAGTATACGTATGTAAGTAGGAGAGATGGCCAGAGAGCGTTATTGGATTACGTGTTAATTAACAGGCGCGCGAAAGAGAGACTTTTGGATGTTAATGTGCTGAGAGGTGCAACTGGAGGGATGTCTGATCATTATCTTGTGGAGGCTAAGGTGAAGATTTGGATGGGTTTTCAGAAAAGAAGAGTGAATGTTGGGGTGAAGAGGGTGGTGAGAGTAAGTGAGCTTGGGAAGGAGACTTGTGTGAGGAAGTACCAGGAAAGACTGAGCACAGAATGGAAAAAGGTGAGAACAATGGAAGTAAGGGGAGTAGGGGAGGAATAGGATGTATTTAGGGAATCAGTGATGGATTGCGCAAAAGATGCTTGTGGCATGAGAAGAGTGGGAGGTGGGTTGATTAGAAAGGGTAGTGAGTGGTGAAATGAAGAAGTAAGATTATTAGTGAAAGAGAAGAGAGAGGCATTTGGACGAAAGAGACAGGAGGTCAAGAGAAAGGTGCAAGAGGTGAAAAAGAGGGCAAATGCGAGTTGGGGTGAGAGAGTATCATTAAATTTTAGGGAGAATAAAAAGATGTTCTGGAAGGAGGTAAATAAAGTGCGTAAGACAAGAGAGCAAACGGGAACTTCAGTGAAGGGTTCAAATGGGGAGGTGAAAACAAGCAGTGGTGTTGTGAGAAGGAGATGGAGTGAGTATTTTGAAGGTTTGTTGAATGTGTTTTATGATAGAGTGGCAGATATAGGGTGTTTTGGTCGATGTGGCATGTGTAGGTGTAGGAAGAGAGGAAAGTGATTGGTTCTCAGTGAACGTAGGTTTGCGGCAGGGGTGTGTGATGTCTCCATGGTTGTTTAATTTCTTAATGGATGGGGTTGTTAGGGAGGTCAATGCAAGAGTTTTGGAAAGAGGGGCAAGTATGAAGTCTGTTGTGGATGAGAGAGCTTGGGAAGTGAGTCAGTTGTTGTTCGCTGATGATACAGTGCTGGTGGCTGATTCATGTGAGAAACTGCACAAGCTGGTGACTGAGTTTGGTAAAGTGTGTGAAAGAAGAAAGTTAAGAGTAAATGTGAATAAGAGCAAGGTTATTAGGTACAGTAGGGTTGAGGGTCAAGTCAATTGTGAGGTAAGTTTGAATGGATAAAAACTGGAGGAAGTAAAGTGTTTTAGATATATGGGAGTGGATCTGGCAGCGGATGGAACCATGGAAGCGGAAGTGAATCATAGGGTGGGGGAGGGGGCGAAAATCCTAGGAGACTTGAAGAATGTGTGGAAGTCGAGAGCGTTATCTCGGAAAACAAAAATGGGTATGTTTGAAGGAATAGTGGTTCCAACAATGTTGTAGGGTTGCGAGGCGTGTTCTATGGATAGAGTTGTGCGCAGGAGAGTGGATGTGCTGGAAATGAGTTGTTTGAGGACAATGTGTGGTGTGAGGTGGTTTGATCGAGTAAGTAATGTAAGAGTGACAGAGATGTGTAGAAATAAAAAGAGCGTGGTTGAGAGAGCAGAAGAGGGTGTTTTGAAATGGTTTGGGCACATGGAGAGAATGAGTGAGGAAAGATTGACCAAGAGGATATATGTGTCGGAGGTGGAGGGAACGAGGAGAAGTGGGAAACCAAATTAGAGGTGGAAAGATGGATTGAAAAAGATTTTGAGTGATCAGGGCCTGAACTTGCAGGAGGGTGAAAGGCGGGCAAGGAATAGATTGAATTGAATCGATGTGGTATACCGGGTTAACGTGCTTTCAGTGGATTGAATCAGGGCATTTGAAGCGTCTGGGGTAAAGCATGGAAAGTTGTGTCGGGCCGAGATGTGGAAAGGGAGCTGTTGTTTCGGGCATTATTTCGTGACAGCTGGAGACTGAGTGTGAATGAATGGGGCCTTTGTTGTCTTTTCCTAGTGCTACCTCGCACACATGAGGGGGGAGGGGGATGGTATTCCATGTGTGGTGAGGTGGCGATGGGAATGAATAGCGGCAGGCAGTGTGAATTGTGTGCATGGGTATATATGTATGTGTCTGTGTGTATATATATGTGTACATTGAGATGTATAGATATGTATATTTGCGTGTGTGGGCGTGCGTGTGTGTACATTGTGTATGGGGGTGGGTTGTGCCATTTCTTTCGTCTGTTTCCTTGCGCTACCTCGCAAACGCGGGAGACAGCGACAAAGGAAAATAAATAAAAAAAAAAATATATATATATATATATATATATATATATATATATATTTATATATATACATTATTCATATATATTACTTATTTCACTTTGCTCTGTCGCTGTCTCCCGCGTTAGCGAGGTAGCGCAAGGGAACAGACGAAAGAATGGCCGAACCCACCCACATACAACTGTATATGCATACTCGTCCAGACACGCACATACACATACCTATACATCTCAACGTATACATATATACATATATACCCACACACAGACATATACATATATACACATGTACACAATTCATACTGTCTGCCTTTATTCATGCCCATCGCCACCTCGCCACACACGAAATAGCAACCCCCTCCCCCTCATGTGTGAGATGTAGCGCTAGGAAAAGACAACAAAGGCCACATTCGTTCACACTCGGTCTCTAGCTGTCATGTAGTAATGCACAGAAACCACACCTCCCTTTCAATATCCATGCCCAAAAACTTTACATAGTTTACCCCCGAAGCTTCACATGCCCTGGTTCAATCCATTGACAGCACGACGACCCCGGTATACCACATCGTTCCAATGCACTCTATTCCTTGCACACCTTTCAACCTACTGCATGGTCAGGCACCGATCACTTAAAATCTTTTCTAGTCCATCTTTCCACCTCCAATTCCGTCTCTCTCTTCTCCTCGTTCCATCCACCTCTGACACATATATCCTCTTCGTCAATCTTTCCTCATTCATTCTCTCCATGTAACCAAACCATTTCAAAACACCCTCTTCTGCTCTCTCAACCACACTCTTTTTATTAACACACATCTCTCGTACCCTATTATTACTTACTCGATCAAAACACCTCACACCACATATTGTCCTCAGACATCTCATTTCCAGCACATCCACCCTCCTGCGCACAACTCTATCCATAACCCACGCTTAGCAACCATATAAAATTGTTGGAACAACTATTCCCTCAAACATACCCATTTTTGCTTTCTGAGATAATGTTCTCGACTCCCAGAATTTTTGCCCCCTCCCCATCCCTATGATTCACTTCCGCTTCTATGATTTCATCCGCTGCCAAATCTATCTATCTATCTATCTATCTATCTATCTATATATATATATATATATATATATATATATATATATATATATATATATATATATATATATATATATATATATATATATATATATACGTATTCCCTGCGTGTCGTAGAAGGCGACTAAAAGGGGAGGGAGCGGGGGGCTGGAAATCCTTCCCTCTCGTTTTTTTTTTTTAATTTTCCAAAAGAAGGAACAGAGAATTGGGCCAGGTGAGGGTATTCCCTCAAAGGCCCAGTCCTCTGTTCTTAACGCTACCTCGCTAATGCGGGAAATGGCGAATAGTTTGAAAGAAAAAGATATATATATATATATGTATATATATATATATATATATATATATATATATATATATATATATATATATATATATATATATATATATATATATCTTTTTTTTCATACGATTCGCCATTTTCCGCGCTTGCGAGGTAGCGTTAAGAACAGAGGACTGGGCCTTAGAGGGAAAATCCTCACCTGGCCCCCTTCTCTGTTCCTTCTTTTGGAAAAAAAAAAAAAAAAAAACGACAGGGGAGGATTTCCAGCCACCCGCTCCCTCCCCTTTTAGTCGCCTTCTACGACACGCAGGGAATACGTGGGAAGTATTCTTTCTCCCCTATCCCAAGGGATAATATATAGTGGTATATATATATATATATATATATATATATATATATATATATATATATATATATATATATATATATATATATATATATATATATATATATATTATTTATTTTTATTATACTTTGTCGCTGTCTCCAGCGTTTGCGAGGTAGCGCAAGGAAACAGACGAAAGAAATGGCCCAACCCCCCCCCATACACATGTATCTACATACGTCCACACACGCAAATATACATACCTACACAGCTTTCCATGGTTAACCCCAGATGCCCCACATGCCCTGATTCAATCCACTGACAGCACGTCAAATCCGGTATACCACATCGCTCCAATTCACTCTATTCCTTGCCCTCCTTTCACCCTCCTGCATGTTCAGGCCCCGATCACACAAAATCTTTTTCACTCCATCTTTCCACCTCCAATTTGGTCTCCCTCTTCTCCTCGTTCCCTCCACCTACGACACATATATCCTCTTGGTCAATCTTTCCTCACTCATTCTCTCCATGTGCCCAAACCATTTCAAAACACCCTCTTCTGCTCCCTCAACCACGCTCTTTTTATTTCCACACATCTCTCTTACCCTTACGTTACTTACTCGATCAAACCACCTCACACCACACATTGTCCTCAAACATCTCATTTCCAGCACATCCATCCTCCTGCGCACAACTCTATCCATAGCCCACGCCTCGCAACCATACAACATTGTTGCAACCATTATTCCTTCAAACATACCCATTTTTGCTTTCCGAGATAATGCTCTCGACTTCCACACATTCTTCAAGGCTCCCAGAATTTTCGCCCCCTCCCCTACCCTATGATCCACTTCCGCTTCCATGGTTCCATCCGCTGCCAGATCCACTCCCAGATATCTAAAACACTTCACTTCCTCCAGTTTTTCTCCATTCAAACTCACCTCCCAATTGACTTGACCCTCAACCCTACTGTACCTAATAACCTTGCTCTTATTCACATTTACTCTTAACTTTCTTCTTCCACACACTTTACCAAACTCAGTCACCAGCTTCTGCAGTTTCTCACATGAATCAGCCACCAGCGCTGTATCATCAGCGAACAACAACTGACTCACTTCCCAAGTTCTCTCATCCCCAACAGACTTCATACTTGCCCCTCTTTCCAAAACTCTTGCATTTACCTCCCTAACAACCCTATCCATAAACAAATTAAACAACCATGGAGACATCACACACCCCTGCCGCAAACCTACATTCACTGAGAACCAATCACTTTCCTCTCTTCCTACACGTACACATGCCTTACATCCTCGATAAAAACTTTTCACTGAATCTAACAACTTGCCTCCCACACCATATATTCTTAATACCTTCCACAGAGCATCTCTATCAACTCTATCATATGCCTTCTCCAGATCCATAAATGCTACATACAAATCCATTTGCTTTTCTAAGTATTTCTCACATACATTCTTCAAAGCAAACACCTGTTCCACACATCCTCTACCACTTCTATCTACTATCCCTGGGGATAGGGGAGAAAGAATACTTCCCACGTATTCCCTGCGTGTCGTAGAAGGCGACTAGAAGGGAAGGGAATGGGGGTCTGGAAATCCTCCCCTCTCATTGTTTTTTTAATTTTCCATAGGAAGGAACACAGAAGGGGGCCGGGTGAGGATGTTTCCTCAGAGGCCCAGTCCTCTGTTCTTAAAGCTACCTCGCTGAGACGGGAAATGGCAAATAGTATGAAAGAAAAAAGAAAAAAAAGAAGGAAAAAAAAAAGATAAATTATATATTTATAAATATATATATATATATATATATATATATATATATACTATATATATAATATATATATAATATATAATATAAATATATATATATATATATATATATATAATTTTTTATTTATTTATTTATTTATTTCGCTTTTGGGTCGCTGTCTCCCGCGTTAGCGTGGTAGCGCAAGAAACAGGCGAAAAAAATGGCCAACCCACCCGACATACACGTCCACACACACAAATATACATACCTCTACCTGTCAACGTATACCATAGATATGCACACACACAGACATATACATATAACACATGTACATAATTCATACTGTTCTGACCTTATTATTCCCATCACACCCCGCCGCACATGATTATAACAACCCCCCTCCCCTCATGTGAGCGAGTAGCGCTAGGAAAAGACAAAAAGGCCACATTCGATCACACTCAGTCTCTAGCTGTCGATGTAA
>NC_092237.1:34094412-34104412 GCF_036320965.1 Panulirus ornatus
TTGAAAATACTAACTCCATCTCATTCTCACATCACCACTACTTGTTATCACCTCCCCATTAGCCCCCTTTAATGAAGTTCCCATTTGTTCCCTGGTCTTACGCACTTTATTTACCTCCTTCCAGAACATCTTTTTATTCTCCCTAAGATTTAGTGGTACTCTCTCACCCAAACTCTCATTTGTCCTCTTTTTCACCTCTTGCACCTTTCTCTTGACCTCCTGTCTCTTTATTTTATACATCTCCCACTCATTTACAATTTTTCCCTGCAAAAATCGTCCAAATGCCTCTCTCTTCTCTTTCACTAACAATCTTACTTCTTCATCCCACCACTCACTACCCTTTCTAATCAACCCACCTCCACGCTTCTCATGCCACAAGCATCTTTTGCGCAAGCCATTACTACTTCCCTAAATACATCCCATTTCTCCTCAACTCCCCTTACCTTCAATATATATATATATATATATATATATATATATATATATATATATATATATATAATATATATATATATATATATATATATATATATATATATATATATATATATATATATATATATATATATATATATATATATATACATATATATATATATATATATATATAAATATATATATATATATATATATATATATATATATATATATATATATATATATATATATATATATATATACATATATATATATTCTATCCCTGGGGATAGGGGAGAAAGAATACTTCCCACATATTCCCTGCGTGTCGTAGAAGGGGACTAAAAGGGAAAGGAGCGGGGGACTGGAAATCCTCACCTCTCATTTTTTTCTTCTTTTTTTTTCCAAAAGAAGGAACAGAGAAGGGGGCCAGGTGAGGATATTCGTTGAAATGCCGAGTCCTCTGTTCTTAATGCTACCTCTGGCTATGTGCGTCTGTTCGGAAACAACCAAGTATAGACCCCGTTGCTCACCATTGTGAGACGAAGGGTATTCGAGTACTCAGTATTTCGAATAGTTGTTTCCTATCATACATTCCCATAGCCTAGCGGTTAGCATGCTTGCCTCTTGCACAGGGGTCCCAGGTTCGATCCTGGCTGTTGGAGGTTTGCATGTTCTATGAAGGTGCGCGTTCATATGCACTTTATTCGTATATATATATATATATATATATATATATATTTTTTTATTTTTTTTTTTTTTCGATGTCTCCCTCGTTTGCGAGGTAGCGCAAGGAAGCAGACGAAAGAAATGGCCCAACCCACCCCCATACACATGTATATACATACGTCCACACACGCAAATATATATACCTACACAGCTTTCCATATATACATATATATACCTAATAACCTTGCTCTTATTCATATTTACTCTTAACTTTTTTCTTTCACATACTTTTCCAAACTCAGTCACCAGCTTCTGCAGTTTTTTCACATGAATCAGCCACCAGCGCTGTATCATCAGCGAACAACAAGTGACTCATTTCCCAAGCTCTCTCATCCCCAACTGACTGCTTATTGCCCCTCTTTCCAAAACTCTTTCATTCACCTCCCTAACAACCCTATCCATAAGCAAATTAAACAACCATGGAGACATCACACATACCTGCCGCAAACCTACATTCACAGAGAACAAATCACTTTCCCCTCTTCCTACACGTACACATGCCTTACATCCTCGATAAAAACTTCACTGCTTCTAACAACTTGCCTCCCACACCATATATTCTTAGTACTTTCCACAGGGCATGTCTATCAACTCTATCATATGCCTTCTCCAGATCCATTAATGCTACATAGAAATCCATTTGTTTTTCTAAGTATTTCTCACATACATTCTTCAAAGCAAACACATGATCCACACATCCTCTACGACTTCTGAAACCACAGTGCTCTTCCCCAATCTGATGCTCTGTACATGCCTTCACCCTCTCAATCAATACCCTCCCATATAATTTACCAGGAATACTCAACAAACTTATACCTCTGTAATTTGAGCACTCACTCTTATCCCCTTTGCCTTTATACAATGGCACTATGTACGCATTCCACCAATCCTCAGGCACCTTACCATGAATCGTATATACATTATATAACCTTACGAACCAGTCAACAATATAGTCACCGCATTTTTTTATACATTCCACTTCAATACCATCCAATCTTACTGCCTTGCCGGCTTTCATCTTCCGCAAAGCTTTTCCTACCTCTTCTCTGTTTACCAAATCATTTCCCTAACCCTCTCAGTTTGCAGGCCACCTCGACAAAAACACCCTATATCTGCCCCTCTATCATCAAACACATTCAACAGACCTTGAAAATACTAACTCCGTCTCCTTCTAATATCACCACTACTTGTTATCACTTCCCCATTAACCCCCTTCAATGAAGTTCCCATTTGCTGACTGGTCTTACGCACTTTATTTACCTCCTTCCAGAACATCTTTTTATTCTCCCTAAAATTTAATGATACTCTCTCACCCCAACTTTCATTTGCCCTTCTTTTCACCTCTTGCACCTTTGTCTTGACCTCCTGTCTCTTTCTTTTATACATCTCCCACTCATTTGCACTTTTTCACTGCAAAAATCGTCCAAATGCCACACTCTTCTCTTTCACTAATAATCTTACTTCTTCATCCCACCACTCACTACGGTTTTTAATCAACCCATCTCCAATGCTTATCATGCCACAAGCATCTTTTTGCGCAAGCCATCACTGCTTCACTAAATATATCCCATTCCTTCCCCACCTCCCTTACCTCCTTTGTTCTCACCTTTTTCCATTCTGTCCTGAATGTCTCCTGGTATTTCCTCACACAAGTGTCCTTCCCAAGCTCACTTACTCTACCCACTCTCTTCACCCCAGAATTCTCTCTTCTTTTCTGAAAACCCGTATAAATCTTCATCTTCGCCTTGAAAAGATAATGATCAGACATCCCTCCAGTTGCACCTCTCAGCACATTAACATCCAAAAGTCTCTCTCTCCCGCGCCTATCAATTAACACGTTATCCAGTAACACTCTCTGGCCATCTCTCCTACTTACATACGTATACTTATGTATATCTCGATTTTTAAACCAGATATTCCCAATCACCAGTCCTTTGTCAGCACATAAATCTACAAGCTCTTCACCATTTCCATTTACAACACTGAACACACCATGTATACCAATTATTCCCTCAACTGCCACATTACTCACCTTTGCATACAAATCACCCATCAGTATAACCCAATCTTGTGCATGAAAACCACTAACACACTCATTCAGCTGCTCCCAAAACACTTGCCTCTCATGATCTTTCTTCTCTTGCCCAGGTGCATATGCACCAATAATCACCCATCTCTCTCCATCAATTTTTAGTTTTATCCATATCAATATTGAATTGAATTTTTTACACTCTGTCATATACTCCCACATCTTTTTCAGGAGTACTGCTACTCCTTACCTTGCTCTTGTCCTCTCACTAACCGCTGACTTTACTCCCAAGACATTCCTAAACCACTCTCCCCCTTTACCCTTATATATATATATATATATATATATATATATATATATATATATATATATATATATATATATATATATATATATATATATATATATATATATATATATATATATATATATATATATATATATATATATATATATATATATACATATATATATATATATATATATATATATATGATATGATAGAGTTGATAGAGATGCTCTGTGGAAGGCATTAAGAATATATGGTGTGGGAGGCAAGTTGTTAGAAGCAGTGAAAAGTTTTTATCGAGGATGTTAGGCATGTGTACGTGTAGGAAGAGAGGAAAGTGATTGGTTCTCAGTGAATGTAGGTTTGCGGCAGGGGTGTGTGATGTCTCTGTGGTTGTTTAATTTGTTTATGGATGGGGTTGTTAGGGAGGTGAAGGAAAGAGTTTTGGAGAGAGGGGCAAGTATGAAGTCTGTTGGGGATGAGAGAGCTTGGGAAGTGAGTCAGTTGTTGTTCGCTGATGATATAGCGCTGGTGGCTGATTCATGTGAGAAACTGCAGAAGCTGGTGACTGAGTTTGGTAAAGTGTGTGGAAGAAGAAAGTTAAGAGTAAATGTGAATAATAGCAAGGTTATTAGGTACAGTAGGGTTGAGGGTCAAGTCAATTGGGAGGTGAGTTTGAATGGAGAAAAACTGGAGGAAGTGAAGTGTTTTAGATATATGGAAGTGGATCTGGTAGCGGATGGAACCATGGAAGCGGAAGTGGATCATAGGGTGGGGGAGGGGGCTAAAATTCTGGGGGCCTTGAAGAATGTGTGGAAGTCGAGAACATTATCTCGGAAAGCAAAAATGGGTATGTTTGAAGGAATAGTGATTCCAACGATGTTGTATGGTTGCGAGGCGTGGGCTATGGATAGAGTTGTGCGCAGGAGGATGGATGTGCTGGAAATGAGATGTTTGAGGACAATGTGTGGTGTGAGGTGGTTTGATCGAGTGAGTAACGTAAGGGTAAGAGAGATGTGTGGAAATAAAAAGAGCGTGGTTGAGAGAGCAGAAGAGGGTGTTTTGAAGTGGTTTGGGCACATGGAGAGAATGAGTGAGGAAAGATTGACCAAGAGGATATATGTGTCGGAGGTGGAGGGAACGAGGAGAAGAGGGAGACCAAATTGGAGGTGGAAAGATGGAGTGAAAAAGATTTTGTGTGATCGGGGCCTGAACATGCAGGAGGGTGAAAGGAGTGCAAGGAATATAGTGAATTGGAGCGATGTGGTATACCGGGGTTGACGTGCTGTTAGTGGATTAAATCAAGGCATGTGAAGCGTCTGGGGTAAACCATGGAAAGCTGTGTAGGTATGTATATTTGCGTGTGTGGACGTATGTATATACATGTGTATGGGGGGGGGTTGGGCCATTTCTTTCGTCTGTTTCCTTGCGCTACCTCGCAAACGCGGGAGACAGCGGCAAAGTATAATAATAAATATATATATATATATATATATATATATATATATATATATATATATATATATATATATATATATATATATATATATATACATACATATATATATATTTGTATATATATATATATATATATATATATATATATATATATATATATATATATATATATATATATATATATATATATATATATATATATATATATGTATATATATATATATATATATATATATATATATATATATATATATATATATATATATATATATCCCTAGGTATAGGGGAGAAAGAATAATTCCCACGCATTACTCTCGTGTCGTGAAATTCGACTAAAGGGCCCGGAGCGGGGTGCAGAAACTCTCCCCTTCTTTTATTTTAATTTTCTAAAACAAGAAACAGAAGAATGAGTCAAGAGGGGAGTGCTCATCTCCTCGAAGGCTCAGATTGTTGTGTCTAAATGGGTTTGGATATAAACAAGATAAGAAAAAAGGAGAGATAGGTAGTATGTTTGAGGAAAAGAATCTTAATGTTTTGGCTCTGAGTGAAACGAAGCATAAGGGTAAACGGGGAGAGTGGTTTAGGAATGTCTTGGGAGTAAAGTCAGGGGTTAGTGAGAGGACAAGAGCAAGGGAAGGAGTAGCACTACTCCTGAAACAGGAGATGTGGGAGTATGTGACAGAGTGTAAAAAAGTAAATTCAAGATTGATACGGGTAAAACTGAAAATTGAAGGAGAGAGATGGGTGATTATTGGTGCATATGCACCTGGGCAAGAGAAAAAAGATCATGAGAGGCAAGTGATTTGGGAGCAGCTGAGTGAGTGTGTTAGTATTTTTCATGCATAAGATCGGGTTATACTGATGGGTGATTGGAATGCAAAGGTGAGTAATGTGGCAGTTAAGGGAATAATTGGTATACATGTGGTGTTCAGTGTTGTAAATGGAAATGGTGAAGAGATGTAGGTTTATGTGCTGAAAAAGAACTGGTGATTGGGAATACCTGCTTTAAAAATCGAGATACACATAAGTATACGTATGTAAGTAGGAGGGATGGCCAGAAAGTGTTATTGGATTACGTGTTAATTGATAGGCGCGAGAGAGAGAGACTTTTGGCTGTTAATGTGCTGAGAGGTGCAACTTGAGGATGTCTGATCATTATCTTGTGTAGGCGAAGGTGAAGATTTGTAAGAAGAGTGAATGTTGGTGTGAAGAGGGTGGTGAGAGTAAGTGAGCTTGGGAAGGACACTTGTTTGAAGAAGTACCAGGAGACACTGAGGACAGAATGGAAAATGGTGAGAACAAAGGAGGTAAGCGGGGTGGGGGAGGAATGGAATGTATTTAGTGAGGCAGTGATGGCTTGCGCAAAAAGATGCTTGTGGCATGATGAGCATGGGAGGTGGGTTGATTAGAAAGGGTAGTGAGTGGTGGGATGAAGAAGTAAGATTATTAATGAAAGAGAAGAGGAAGGCATTGGGACGATTTTTGCAGTGAAAAAATGCAAATGAGTGAGAGATGTATAAAAGAAACAGGAGGTGAAGAGAAAGGTGCAAGAGGTGAAAAAGAGGGCAAATGAGAGTTGGGGAGAGAGAGTATCTTTAAATTTTAGGGAGAATAAAAAGATGTTCTGGAAAGAGGTACATAAAGTGCGTAAGACAAGTGAGCAAATAGGAACTTCATTGAAGGGGGATAATGGGGAGGTGATAACAAGTAGTGGTGATGTGAAAAGGAGATGGAGTGAGTATTTTGAAAGTTTATTGAATGTATTTGATGATAGAGTAGCAGATATGGGGTGTCTTGGTCGAGGTGTTGTGCAAAGTGAAAGGGTTGGGGAAAATGAATTGGTAAACAGAGAAGAGGTAGTAAAAGCATTGCGGAAGATGAAAGGCGGCAAGGCAGCAGGTTTGGATAGTATTGCAGTGGAATTTATTAAAAAAGGGGGTGACTGTATTGTTGACTGGTTGGTAAGGTTATTCAATGTATGTATGACTCATGGTGAGGTGCCTGAGGATTGGCGGAATGCATGCATAGTGCCATTGTACAAAGGGAAAGGGGATAAGAGCGAGTGCTCAAATTACAGAAGTACAAGTTTGTTGAGTATTCCTGGTAAATTATATGGGAGGGTATTGATTGAGAGGGTGAAGGCATGTACAGAGCATCAGATTTGAGAGGAGCAGTGTGGTTTCAGAAGTGGTAGAGGATGTGTGGATAAGGTGTTTGCTTTGAAGATTGTATGTAAGAAATACTTAGAAAAGCAAATGGATTTGTATGTAGCATTTATGGATCTGGAGAGGGCATATGATAGAGTTGATAGAGATGCTCTGTGGAAGGTATTAAGAATATATGGTGTGTGATGCAAGTTGTTAGAAGCAGTGAAAAGTTTTTATCGAGGATGTAAGGCATGTGTACGCGTAGAAAGAGAGGAAAGTGATTGGTTCTCAGTGAATGTAGGTTTGCGGCAGGGGTGTGTGATGTCTCCATAGTTTTTTAATTTGTTTATGGATGGGGTTGTTAGGAAAGTGAATGCAAGAGTTTTAGAAAGAGGGGCAAGTATGCAGTCTGTTCTAGATGAGAGAGCGTGGGAAGTGAGTCAGTTGTTGTTCGCTGATGACACAGCGCTGGTGGCTGATCCATGTGAGAAACTCCAGAAGCTGGTGACTGAGTTTGGTAATGTGTGTAAAAGAAGAAAGTTGATGGTAAATGTGAATAAGAGCAAGGTTATTAGGTACAGTTGGGTTGAGGGTCAAGTCAATTCGGAGGTAAGTTTGAATGGAGAAAACCTGGAGGAAGTAAAGTGTTTTAGATATCTGGTAGTGCATCTTGCAGCGGATGGAACCATGGAAACGGAAGTGAATCATAGGGTGGGGGAGGGGGCGAAAATCCTGGGAGCCTTGAAGAATGTTTGGAAGTCGAGAACATTATCTCGGAAAGCAAAAATGGGTATGTTTGAAGGAATAGTGGTTCCAACAATTTAGTATGGTTGCGAGTCGTGAGCTATGGATAGAGTGTTGCGCAGGAGGGTGGATGTGCTGGAAATGAGATGTTTGAGGACAATGTGTGGTGTGAGGTGGTTTGATCGAGTAAGTAATGTAAGGGTAAGAGAGATGTGTGGAAACAAAAAGAGTGTGGTTCAGAGAGCGGAAGAGGGTGTTTTGAAATGGTTTGGGCACATGGAGAGAATGAGTGAGGAAAGATTGACCAAGTGGATATATGTGTCGGAGGTGGAGGGAACGAGGAGAAGTGGGCGACCAAATTGGAGGTGGAAAGATGAAGTGAAAAAGATTTTGATTGATCGGGGCCTGAACATGCAGGAGGGTGAAAGGCGGGCAAGGAATAGAGTGAATTGGATCGATGTAGTATACCGGGGTTGACGTGCTCTCAGTGGATTGAATCAGGACATATGAAGCGTCTGGGGTAAACCATGGAAAGTTGTGTGGGGCCTGGATGTGGAAAGCGAGCTGTGGTTTCGGGCATTATTGCATGACAGCTAGAGACTGAGTGTGAACGAATGGTGCATTTGTTGTCTTTTCCTAGCGATACCTCGCACACATGAGGATGAGAGGGGATGGTATTCCATGTGTGGCGAGGTGGCGATGGGAATGAATAAAGTCAGACAGTGTGAATTGTGTGCATGGGTATATATGTATGTGTCTGTGTGTGATATATATATATATATATATATATATATATATATATATATATATATATATATATATATATATATATATATATATATATATATATATATATATATATATATATATATATATATATATATATATATATATATATATATATATATATATATATGTGTGGAAGTCGAGAACATTATCTCGGAAAGCAAAAATGGGTATGTTTGAAGGAATAGTGGTTCCAACAATGTTGTATGGTTGCTAGGCGTGGGCTATGGATAGAGTTGTGCGCAGGAGGATGGATGTGCTGGAAATGAGATGTTTGAGGACAATGTGTGGTGTGAGGTGGTTTGATCGAGTAAGTAACGTAAGGGTAAGAGAGATGTGTGGAAATAAAAAGAGCGTGGTTGAGAGAGCAGAAGAGGGTGTTTTGAAATGGTTTGGGCACATGGAGAGAATGAGTGAGGAAAGATTGACCAAGAGGATATATGTGTCGGAGGTGGAGGGAACGAGGAGAAGAGGGAGACCAAATTGGAGGTGGAAAGATGGAGTGAAAAAGATTTTGTGTGATCGGGGCCTGAACATGCAGGAGGGTGAAAGGAGGGCAAGGAATAGAGTGAATTGGAGCGATGTGGTATACAGGGTTTGACGTGCTGTCAGTGGATTGAATCAAGGCATGTGAAGCGTCTGGGGTAAACCATGGAAAGCTGTGTAGGTATGTATATTTGCGTGTGTGGACGTGTGTATGTACATGTGTATGGGGGGGGGTTGGGCCATTTCTTTCGTCTGTTTCCTTGCGCTACCTCGCAAACGCGGGAGACAGCGACAAAGTATAAAAAGAAAAAAAAAAAAAAAAAAAAAAAAATATATATATATATATATATATATATATATATATATATATATATATATATATATATATATATATATATACATATATATATATATATATATATATATATATATATATATATATATATATATATATATATATATATATATATATATATCCATTGTTCTAACCTTTTTCCATTCGGTACTCAGTCTCTCCTGGTACTTCCTCACACAAGGCAAGGGGAGTGGGGGAGGAATGGGATGCATTTAGGGAATCAGTGATGGATTGCGCAAAAGATGCTTGTGGCATGAGAAGAGTGGGAGGTAGGTTGATTAGAAAGGGTAGTGAGTGGTGGGATGAAGAAGTAAGAGTATTAGTGAAAGAGAAGAGAGAGGCATTTGGACGATTTTTGCAGGGAAAAAATGCAATTGAGTGGGAGACGTATAAAAGAAAGAGACAGGAGGTCAAGAGAAAGGTGCAAGAGGTGAAAAAAAAGGCAAATGAGAGTTGGGGTGAGAGAGTATCATTAAATTTTAGGGAGAATAAAAAGATGTTCTGGAAGGAGGTAAATAAAGTGCGTAAGGCAAGGGAGCAAATGGGAACTTCAGTGAAGG
>NC_092237.1:34109412-34124412 GCF_036320965.1 Panulirus ornatus
CGCCTTGTACGACACGTGAGGAATGCGTGCGAAGTATTCTTTCTCCCCTATCCCCAGGTGAAGGCATGTACAGAACATCAGATTGGGGAAGAGGAGTGTGGTTTCAGAAATGGTAGAGGATGTGTGGATCAGGTGTTTTCTTTGAAGAATGTTTGTGAGAAATACTTAGAAAAGCAACTGGATTTGTATGTAGCATTTATGGATCTGGAGAGGGCATATAACAGAGTTGATAGAGATGCTCTGTGGAAGGTATCAATAATATATGGTGTGGTAGGCAAGTTGGTATGAGCAGGTGAAAAGTTTTTATCAAGAATGTAAGGAATATGTACGTGTAAGAAGATTGGAAAGTGATTGGTTCTTAGTGAATATAGGTTTACGGCAGGGGTGTGTGATGTCTCCATGATTGTTTAATTTGTTTATGGATCGGGTCGTTAGGGAGGTGAATGCAAGAGTTTTGAAAAGAGGGGTAAGCATGCAGTCTGTTTTGGATGAGAGAGCTTGGGAAGTGAGTCAGTTGTCGTTCGCTGATGATACAGCTCTGATGGCTGATTCATGTGGGAAACTGCAGAAGCTTGTGACTGTGTTTAGTAAAGTGCGTTAAAGAAGAATGTTGAGAGTAAATGTGAATAAGAGTAAGGTTGTTAGGTACAGTAGGGTTGAGGGTCAAGTCAATTGGGAGGTAAGTTTGATTGGAGAAAAACTGGAGGAAGTAAAGTCTTTTAGATATCTGGGAGTGGATTTGGCAGCAGATGGAACCATGGAAGCGAAAGTGAATCATAGGTAGGGGAGGGGGTGAGAATTCTGGGAGGCTTGAAGAATGTGTGGAAGTCGAGAACATTATCTCGGAAAGCAAAAATGGGTATGTTTGAAGGAATAGTGGCTCCAACAATGTTGTATGGTTTCGAGGCGTGGGCTATGGATGGAGTTGTGCGCAGGAGGGTGGATGTGCTGGAAATGAGATGTTTTAGGACAATATGTGGTGTGAGGTAGCTTGATCCAGTAAGTAATGTAAGGGTAAGAGAGATGTGTGGTAATAAAAAGAGTGTGGTTGAGAGAGCAGAAGAGGTGTTTCGAACTGAGAGACCAAAATGGAGGTGGAAAGATGGAGTGAAAAAGATTTTGAGTGATCAGTGCCTGAACATGGAAGAGGGTGAAAGGCATGCAGGGAATAGAGTGGATATATATATATATATATATATATATATACATATATATATATATATATATATATATATATATATATATATATATATATATATATATATATATATATATATATATATATATATATATATATATATATATATACTTTCTTCTCATGCCCAGTGCATATGCACCAATAATCACCCATCTCTCTCCATCAACTTTCAGTTTTACCCATATTAATCGAGAATTTACTTTCTTACATTCTGTCACGGACTCCCACAACTCCTGTTTCAGTAGTACTGCTATTCCTTCCCTTGCTCTTGTACTCTCACTAACCCCTGACTTTACTCCCAAGACATTCCCAAACCACTCTTCCCCTTTACCCTTAAGCTTCGTTTCACTCAGAGCCAAAACATCCAGGTTCCTTTCCTCAAACATACTACCTATCTCTCCCTTTTTCACATCTTGGTTACTTCCACACACATTTAGATACCCCAGTCTGAGCCTTCGAGGAGGATGAGCACTCCCCGCGTGACTCCTTCTTCTGTTTCCTATTTTAGAAATTTAAAAATACAAGAAGGGGAGGATTTCTGGCCCCCCGCTATCGTCCCGTCTAGTCGCCTTCTACGAGGCAAGTGTTTTGGGAGCAGCTGAATGAGTGTGTTAGTGGTTTTCATGCAAGAGACCCGGTTATAGTGATGGGTGATTTGAATGCAAAGGTGAGTAATGTGGCAGTTGAGGGAATAATTGGTATACATGGGGTGTTCAGTGTTGTAAATGGAAATGGTGAAGAGCTTGTAGATTTATGTGCTGAAAAAGGACTGGTGATTAGGAATACCTGGTTTAAAAAGCGAGATATACATAAGTATAAGTATGTAAGTAGGAGAGATGGCCAGAGAGCGTTATTGGATTAAGTGTTAATTGACAGGCGCGCGAAAGAGAGACTTTTGGATGTTATTGTGCTGAGAGATGCAACTGCAGGGATGTCTTATCATTATCTTGTGAAGGATAAGGTGAAGATTTATATGGGTTTTCAGAAAAGAAGAGTGAATGTTGGGGTGAAGAGGGTGGTGAGAGTAAGTGAGCTTGGGAAGGAGACTTGTTTGAGGAAGTACCAGGAGAGACTGAGAACAGAATGGAAAAAGGTGAGAACAATGGAAGTAAGGGGAGTTGGGGAGGAATGGGATGTATTTAGGGAATCAGTGATGGATTGCGCAAAAGATGCTTGTGGCATGAGAAGAGTGGGAGGTGGGTTGATTAGAAAGGGTAGTGAGTGGTGGGATGAAGAAGTACGATTATTAGTGAAAGAGAGAGGCATTTGGCCGATTTTTGCAGGGAAAAAATGCAGCTGAGTGGGAGATGTATAAAAGAAAGATACAGGAGGTCAAGAGAAAGGTGCAAGAAATGAAAAAGAGGGCAAATGAGAGTTGGGGTGAGAGAGTATCATTAAATTTTAGGGAGAATAAAAAGATGTTCTGGAAGGAGGTAAATAAAGTGCGTAAGACAAGGGAGCAAATGGGGACTTCAGTGAAGGGCGCAAATGGGGAAGTGATAACAAGTAGTGGTGATGTGAGAAGGAGATGGAGTGAGTATTTTGAAGGTTAGTTGAATGTGTTTGATGATAGAGTGGCAGATATAGGGTGTTTTGGTCGAGGTGGTGTGGAAAGTGAGAGAGTTATGGAAAATAATTTGGTAAACTGAGAAGAGGTAGTAAAAGCTTTGCGGAAGATGAAGCCTGCAAGGGAACAGGTTTCGATGGTATTGCAGTGGAATATATTAAAAAAGGGGGTGACTGTAATGTTGACTGGTTGGTAAGGTTATTTAATGTATGTATGACTCATGGTGAGGTGCCTGAGGATTGGCGGAATGCGTGCATAGTGCCATTGTATAAAGGCAAAGGGGATAAAACTGAGTGCTCAAATTACAGAGGTATAAGTTTGTTGAGTATTCCTGGTAAATTATATGGGAGGGTATTGACTGAGAGGGTGAAGGCATGTACAGAGCATTACATTGGGGAAGAGCAGTGTGGTTTCAGAAGTGGTAGAGGATGTGTGGATCAGGTGTTTGCTTTGAAGAATGTATGTGAAAAATACTTAGAAAAGCAAATGGATTTGTGAGTTTGAATGGAGAAAAACTGGAAGAAGTGAAGTGTTTTAGATATCTGGGAGTGGATCTGGCAGCGGATGGAACCATGGAAGCGGAAGTGGATCATAGGGTGGGGGAGGGGGCGAAAATTCTGGAAGCCTTGAAGAATGTGTGGAAGTCGAGAACATTATCTCGGAAAGCAAAAATGGGTATGTTTGAAGGAATAGTGGTTCCAACAATGTTGTATGATTGCGAGGCGTGGGCTATGGATAGAGTTTTGCGCAGGAGGATGGATGTGCTGGAAATGAGATATTTGAGGACAATGTGTGGTGTGAGGTGGTTTGATCGAGTAAGTAACGTAAGGGTAAGAGAGATGTGTGGAAATAAAAAGAGCGTGGTTGAGAGAACAGAAGAGGGTGTTTTGAAATGGTTTGGTCACATGGGGAGAATGAGTGAGGAAAGATTGACCAAGAGGATATATGTGTCGGAGGTGGAGGGAACGAGGAGAAGAGGGAGACCAAATTGGAGGTGGAAAGATGGAGTGAAAAAGATTTTGTGTGATCGGGGCCTGAACATGCAGGAGGGTGAAAGGAGGGCAAAGAATAGAGTGAATTGGAGCGATGTGGTATACCGGGGTTGACGTGCTGTCAGTGGATTGAATCAAGGCATGTGTATGGGGGTGGGTTGGGCCATTTCTTTCGTCTGTTTCCTTGTGCTACCTCGCAAACGCGGGAGACAGCGAAAAAAAAAAGAAAAAAAAAAAATATATATATATATATATATATATATATATATATATATATATTTTTTTTTTTTTTTTTTTATACTTTGTCGCTGTCTCCCGCGTTTGCGAGGTAGCGCAAGGAAACAGACGAAAGAAATGCCCCCCCCCCCCCATACACATGTACATACACACGTCCACACACGCAAATATACATACCTACACCGCTTTCCATGGTTTACCCCAGACGCTTCACATGCCTTGGTTCAATCCACTGACAGCACGTCAACCCCTGTATACCACATCGCTCCAATTCACTCTATTCCTTGCCCTCCTTTCACCCTCCTGCATGTTCAGGCCCCGATCACACAAAATCTTTTTCACTCCATCTTTCCACCTCCAATTTGGTCTCCCTCTTCTCCTCGTTCCCTCCACCTCCGACACATATATCCTCTTGGTCAATCTTTCCTCACTCATTCTCTCCATGTGCCCAAACCATTTCAAAACACCCTCTTCTGCTCTCTCAACCACGCTCTTTTTATTTCCACACATCTCTCTTACCCTTACGTTACTTACTCGATCAAACCACCTCACACCACACATTGTCCTCAAACATCTCATTTCCAGCACATCCATCCTCCTGCGCACAACTCTATCCATAGCCCACGCCTCGCAACCATACAGCATTGTTGGAACCACTATTCCTTCAAACATACCCATTTTTGCTTTCCGAGATAATGTTCTCGACTTCCACACATTTTTCAAGGCTCCCAAAATTTTCGCCCCCTCCCCCACCCTATGATCCACTTCCGCTTCCATGGTTCCATCCGCTGACAGATCCACTCCCAGATATCTAAAACACTTCACTTCCTCCAGTTTTTCTCCATTCAAACTCACCTCCCAATTGACTTGACCCTCAACCCTACTGTACCTAATAACCTTGCTCTTATTCACATTTACTCTTAACTTTCTTCTTCCACACACTTTACCAAACTCAGTCACCAGCTTCTGCAGTTTCTCACATGAATCAGCCACCAGCGCTGTATCATCAGCGAACAACAACTGACTCACTTCCCAAGCTCTCTCATCCCCCACAGACTTCATACTTGCCCCTCTTTCCAGGACTCTTGCATTTACCTCCCTAACAACCCCATCCATAAACAAATTAAACAACCATGGAGACATCACACACCCCTGCCGCAAACCTACATTCACTGAGAACCAATCACTTTCCTCTCTTCCTACACGTACACATGCCTTACATCCTCGATAAAAACTTTTCACTGCTTCTAACAACTTGCCTCCCACACCATATATTCTTAATACCTTCCACAGAGCATCTCTATCAACTCTATCATATGCCTTCTCCAGATCCATAAATGCTACATACAAATCCATTTGCTTTTCTAAGTATTTCTCACATACATTCTTCAAAGCAAACACCTGATCCACACATCCTCTACCACTTCTGAAACCGCACTGCTCTTCCCCAATCTGATGCTCTGTACATGCCTTCACCCTCTCAATCAATACCCTCCCATATAATTTACCAGGAATACTCAACAAACTTATACCTCTGTAATTTGAGCACTCACTCTTATCCCCTTTGCCTTTGTACAATGGCACTATGCACGCATTCCGCCAATCCTCAGGCACCTCACCATGAGTCATACATACATTAAATAACCTTACCAACCAGTCAACAATACAGTCACCCCCTTTTTTAATAAATTCCACTGCAATACCATCCAATCCTGCTGCCTTGCCGGCTTTCATCTTCCGCAAAGCTTTTACTACCTCTTCTCTGTTTACCAAATCATTTTCCCTAACCCTCTCACTTTGCACACCACCTCGACCAAAACACCCTATATCTGCCACTCTGTCATCAGACACATTCAACAAACCTTCAAAATACTCATTCCATCTCCTTCTCACATCACCACTACTTGTTATCACCTCCCCATTTACGCCCTTCACTGAAGTTCCCATTTGCTCCCTTGTCTTACGCACCCTATTTACCTCCTTCCAGAACATCTTTTTATTCTCCCTAAAATTTACTGATAGTCTCTCACCCCAACTCTCATTTGCCCTTTTTTTCACCTCTTGCACCTTTCTCTTGACCTCCTGTCTCTTTCTTTTATACTTCTCCCACTCAATTGCATTTTTTCCCTGCACAAATCGTCCAAATGCCTCTCTCTTCTCTTTCACTAATACTCTTACTTCTTCATCCCACCACTCACTACCCTTTCTAAACAGCCCACCTCCCACTCTTCTCATGCCACAAGCATCTTTTGCGCAATCCATCACTGATTCCCTAAATACATCCCATTCCTCCCCCACTCCCCTTACTTCCATTGTTCTCACCTTTTTCCATTCTGTACACAGTCTCTCCTGGTACTTCCCCACACACGTCTCCTTCTCAAGCTCACTTACTCTCACCACCTTCTTCACCCCAACATTCACTCCTCTTTTCTGAAAACCCATACTAATCTTCACCTTAGCCTCCACAAGATAATGATCAGACATCCCTCCAGTTGCACCTCTCAGCACATTAACATCCAAAAGTCTCTCTTTCGCACGCCTGTCAATTAACACGTAATCCAATAACGCTCTCTGGCCATCTCTCCTACTTACATAAGTATACTTATGTATATCTCGCTTTTTAAACCAGGTATTCCCAATCATCAGTCCTTTTTCAGCACATAAATCTACAAGCTCTTCACCATTTCCATTTACAACACTGAACACCCCATGCATACCAATTATTCCCTCAACTGCCACATTACTCACCTTTGCATTCAAATCACCCATCACTATAACCCGGTCTCGTGCATCAAAACCGCTAACACACTCATTCAGCTGCTCCCAAAACACTTGCCTCTCATGATCTTTCTTCTCATGCCCAGGTGCATATGCACCAATAATCACCCACCTCTCTCCATCAACTTTCAATTTTACCCATATTAATCGAGAATTTACTTTCTTACATTCTATCACATACTCCCACAACTCCTGTTTCAGGAGTATTGCTACTCCTTCCCTTGCTCTTGTCCTCTCACTAACCCCTGACTTCACTCCCCAGACATTTCCAAACCACTCTTCCCCTTTGCCCTTGAGCTTCGTTTCACTCAGAGCCAAAACATCCAGGTTCCTTTCCTCAAACATACTACCTATCTCTCCTTATATATATATATATATATATATATATATATATATATATATATATATATATATATATATATATATATATATATATATATATGTATATATATATATATATATATATATACATATATATATATATATATATATATATATATATATATATATATATATATATATATATATATATATATATATATATATATATATATATATATATATATGTATATATATATATATATATATATATACATATATATACATATATATATATATATATATATATATATATATATATATATATATATATATATATATATATATATATATATATATATATATATATATATATATATATATATATATATATATATATATATTTTTTTTTTTTTTTTTTCTTTTAACTATTCGCCATTTCCCGCATTAGCGAGCTAGCGTTAAGAACAGAGGACTGGGCCTTTCTTGGAATATCCTCACCTTGCCCCCTCTGTTCCTTCTTTTGGAAAATTAAAAAAAAAAAAGAAAAAAAAAACGAGAGGGGAGGATTTCCAGCCTCCCGCTCCCTCCACTTTTAGTCGCCTTCTACGACATGCAGGGCATACGTGGGAAGTATTCTTAATCCCCTATCCCCAGGGATAAATGGCCCAACCCACCCCCATACACATGTATATACGTACACGTCCACACACGCAAATATACATACCTACACAACATTCCATGGTTTACCCCAGACGCTTCACATGCCCTGATTCAATCCACTGACAGCAAGTCAACCCCGGTATACCACATCGATCCAATTCACTCTATTGCTTGCCCTACTTTCATCCTCCTGCATGTTCAGGCCCCGATCACACAAAATCTTTTTCACTCCATCTTTCCACCTCCAATTTGGTCTCCCACTTCTCCTCGTTCCCTCCACCTCCGACACATATATCCTCTTGGTCAATCTTTCCTCACTCATTCTCTCCATGTGCCCAAACCATTTCAAAACACCCTCTTCTGCTCTCTCAACCACGCTCTTTTTATTTCCACACATCTCTCTTACCCTTACATTACTTACTCGATCAAACCACCTCACACCACACATTGTCCTTAACCATCTCATTTACAGCACATCCAGCCTCCTGCGCACAACTCTATCCATGGCCCACGCCTCGCAACCAAACAACATTGTTGGAACCACTATTCCTTCAAACATACCCATTTTTGCTTTCCGAGATAATGTTCTCGACTTCCACACATTCTTCAAGGCTCCCAGAATTTTCGCCCCCTCCCCCACCCTATGATCCACTTCCGCTTCCATGGTTCTATCCGCTGCCAGATCCACTCCCAGACATCTAGACACTTTACTTCCTACAGTTTTTCTCCTTTCAAACTTACCTCCCAAATGACTTGACCCTCAACCCCACTGAACCTAATAACCTTGCTCTTATTCACATTTCCTCTTAACTTTCTTCTTTCACACATTTTACCAAACTCAGCCACGAGCTTCTGCAGTTTCTCACATGAATCAGCCACCAGCGCTGTATCATCAGCGAACAACAACTGACTCACTTCCCAAGCTCTCTCATCCACAACAGACTTCATACTTGCCCCTCCTTCCAAAACTCTTGCATTCACCTCCCTAACAACCCCATCCATAAACAAATTAAACAAACACGGAGACATCACACACCCCTGCCACAAACCCACATTCACTGAGAACCAATTACTTTCCTCTCTTCCTACACGTACACATGCCTTACATCCTCGATAAAAACTTTTCACTGCTTCTAACTACTTGCCTCTCACACCATATATTCTTAATACCTTCCACAGAGCATCTCTATCAACTCTATCATATGCCTTCTCCAGATCCATAAATGCTACATACAAATCCATTTGCTTTTCTGAGTATTTCTCACATACATTCTTCAAAGCAAACACCTGATCCACACATCCTCTACCACTTCTGAAACCACACTGCTCTTCCCCAGTCTGATGCTCTGTACATGCCTTCACCCTCTCAATCAATACCCTCCCATATAATTTACCAGGAATACTCAACAAACTTATACCTCTGTAATTTGAGCACTCACTCTTATCCCCTTTGCCTTTGTACAATGGCACTATGCACGCATTCCGCCAATCCTCAGGCACCTCACCATGAGTCATACATACATTAAATAACCTTACCAACCAGTCAACAATACAGTCACCCCCTTTTTTAATAAATTCCACTGCAATACCATCCAAACCTGCTGCCTTGCCGGCTTTCATCTTCCGCAAAGCTTTCACTACCTCTTCTCTGTTTACCAAATCATTTTCCCTAACCCTCTCACTTTGCACACCACTTCGACCAAAACACCCTATATCTGCCACTCTATCATCAAACACATTCAACAAACCTTCAAAATACTCACTCCATCTCCTTCTCACATCACCACTACTTGTTATCACCTCCCCATTTGCGCCCTTTTCTGAAGTTCCCATTTGCTCCCTTGTCTTACGCACTTTATTTACCTCCTTCCAGAACATCTTTTTATTCTCCCTAAAATTTAATGATACTCTCTCAACCCAACTCTCATTTGCCCTTTTTTTCACCTCTTGTACCTTTATCTTGACCTCCTGTCTCTTTCTTTTATACATCTCCCACTCAATTGCATTTTTTCCCTGCAAAAATCGTCCAAATGCCTCTCTCTTCTCTTTCACTAGTACTCTTACCTCTTCATCCGACCACTCACTACCCTTTCTAATCAACCCACCTCCCACTTTTCTCATGCCACAAGCATCTTTTGCGCAATCCATCACTGATTCGCTAAATACATCCCATTCCTCCCCCACTCCCCTTACTTCCATTGTTCTCACCTTTTTCCATTCTGTACTCAGTCTCTCCTGGTACTTCCTCACACAGGTCTCCTTCCCAAGCTCACTTACTCTCACCACCCTCTTCACCCCAACATTCACTCCTCTTTTCTGAAAATCCATACAAATCTTCACCTTAGCCTCCACAAGATAATGATCAGACATCCCTCCAGTTGCACCTCTCAGCACATTAACATCCAAAAGTCTCTCTTTCGCACGCCTGTCAATTAACACGTAATCGAATAACGCTCTCTGGCCATCTCTCCTACTTCCATAAGTATACTTATGTATATCTCGCTTTTTAAACCAGGTATTCCCAATCATCAGTCCTTTTTCAGCACATAAATCTACAAGCTCTTCACCATTTCCATTTACAACACTGAACACCCCATGTATACCAATTATTCCCTCAACTGCCACATTACTCACCTTTGCATTCAAATCACCCATCACTATAACCCGGTCTCGTGCATCAAAACCACTAACACACTCATTCAGCTGCTCCCAAAACACATGACTCTCATGATCTTTCTTCTCATGCCCAGGTGCATATGCACCAATAATCACCCACCTCTCTCCATCAACTTTCAGTTTTACCCATATTAATCGAGAATTTACTTTCTTACACTCTATCACATACTCCCACAACTCCTGTTTCAGGAGTATTGCTACTCCTTCCCTTGCTCTTGTCTTCTCACTAACCCCTGACTTTACTCCCCAGACATTCCCAAACCACTCTTCCCCTTTACCCTTGAGCTTCGTTTCACTCAGAGCCAAAACATCCAGGTTCCTTTCCTCAAACATACTACCTATCTCTCCTTTTTTCACATCTTGGTTACATCCACACACATTTAGGCACATATATATATATATATACATATATATATATATATATATATGTATATATATATATATATATATATATATATATATATATATATATATATATATATATATATATATATATATATATATATATATATATATATATATATATATATATATATATATATATATATATATTGAGGAGAAAATCCAGCCAACTGTTCATTTGTTGCTTGTATTGTGCAAAGTGATCATCACATCGAGGCTTTATTCTCTGAAGTCCATCTTTATTACTTTGCATTGATTTTACTCAAATGTCATGAACAATGTATCAGTCACAGAAAGTCCACATGCGCCATCTGTAAATATTTTTAAGTTACATAAGAGTCCGTGTCTTCGAACAAGTCATTCAAATATGTAAAGATAAACAACAGTCCCAGAACAGAACCCTGAAGCACTCAATTGATCAACGTCATCCAGTTTGAGAAGGTTCCTGAAGTCCTTTGTTCATATTCCACTAAGATAATCTTCGCTGTTGCACATGTGAAGCTATTTTGGTTTTTGACATCTTTTAGTTAACAATTCTTCATGCTTTCTTGAACTTCCTCTATATCTAAGGTTTGAGGTGCCCGTGTTCCTACTCCTTCATTTTATGTTTCATAGAATCTCTCTCCACAATACCCTGGTTCCCTGTTACTCTGGGAATTTTTTTTCAGTTACCTATTTGTAACTATCTGTTTGTATTGTTTGGGAGGGAGTTTTGCACTCGTTGGGCCCTCATCCATTGAACTTTCTCTATTATCACATACCTTCCTAAGTCTTTGTATACTACTAAAATTCACAGTTTCATCAGTCATTTCATTTCATTCTTTCTTTATTCCTATACTGTAAACGTAATCATTTACGTTTTTACTGACAAATTTCTTGTTTTACTTCATTCTTTGACCTAAGTTTGCCCTGTTTATCTGTCAAGACTGCAGATGCTGGGTTAAAAACTGGGTTAAACCTAAAGAAGGAGGAAACCAAGAAAATAAAGGTTTGCAGGACGGAGGCTGACCTCGAAATCAGAATGAAATAGTCTTATCAATGAATTAGACATATAACGTCAAAAATCAGTTATATACACTTTGTTTATTGCTATATAGATAGTCATTTGGCGCGTCATGCGATGACCGTACTCTCCCCTACCGTGTGTGTGTGTGTGTGTGCGTGTGTGTGTGTGTGTGTGTGTTTGTGTTTGTGAGTGTGAACGCTCATGTTGCCCCATCTTCTTACACTTGTAAGTATGCAACACGTCTTTACTCCTATGCAAGTTTGGACACACACACACACACACACACACACACACACACACACACACACACACACACACTCAAGCCTATGCCAAGTGGCCATTCTATTACCTAGCCTCTAGTAGGGGATAAACACCTCAGTGGCTTGTGGGCTGGCTGCCTTGACCTTGATTCGAACTTATGCGGGATTGAACCCAGGCGGCCCGTGTATGCATGACGGTTAGTAACGCTATCAGGTACACCATGGAGGTGTGTGGATGGGTGTGTATGTATGAATGTATGGGTGTGTGTGTGTGTATGTGTGTGTGCGTGTGTGTGTGTGTGAGTGTATATGTGTGTGTGTGTGTGTGTGTGTGTGTGTGTGTGTGTGTGTGTGTGTGTGTGTGTGTCTGTCTGTCTGTCTGTCTGTCTGTGTAAGGATTTATGACAAGGCATGTTTTCATGTTTTCGTGGTAAATCCATATGTTTTGTCCAGTCGTCAGTCAAATGACCACTTTCCCATACATCTCTATCAGACCTTGCTTCTCTTTATAAAATAATGATCATGAGGCTATAAATGAAATGACACTGTAACGAGTAGCTAATCTGACCCTCTTATGAACAGTAGACTCTTTCTAGCAGACTGAAGGGTCCTTTATTGATCCTTCTCAAGGAAATATTGGTCCAGGTTATTATACAATTCTTCCTTGATGCTTTGTGCCCAATCTCCAGCTGTTTCCACTCTCCCTGACAGAGCTTCTGTAATTAGGGGCATTCAGCAGCCCTGAATCGTGCCAGGAAAGGCACCTTTCTCTTTGTTTCTATACATGAGAGTAAAGGATGTTTTGTTGTTAAGCCACTTATCATGGGGAAGTATAAAGAAGGCATGAACACTCTCCAAATACCACAATCACTGTTATCATTAGAGCTTGTTGTCAAACTACTTCCGTTATTCATTAAGTAATTCCTAAACCATCGACAAAATGTTCCTGAAGGTCATTCATGGCTGCTGTGGTGTCCTAATTCAGGTGTACGCCAGGGAATGTCGTGGGATATCCTGGTGTTTACCAAAAGAAGCAGAAGCTACGTTGTCTGTCATTCTTACTCGGATGGGTCACAGTTTCAATGAGTTTCTTGACAAGAAACTCCTCATTTGTTTTTAAAGTATATGACGAAACGAATGTTTCCTCCTATACCTGCAAACTAAGCCTTGTTATTTCTCAGAGAACATTACCAAGAAAGCCATAGAACATTCGACCTTCTTTCCCTTTCTTGAGTCTACCAGAAACGCTGTATCTTTTTATAATAAATCTATGGCATTTGCTTGCTCTTTAACGTTTTTCCACCATGTTTTGTTTTGTCTTCTGAAAGTATTTCTGTATTCTATGCTGATGTAGAAATCACCAGGTTTCCTTAACAGGAGCTAGGTTATAGAACCTCGTCTCCAACCATCATATATCAACCTGTAATTCAAACCTGCTGTGCACTACTGAGTTTCTCACCCACTGTCATAGGCATTTGCTTTCCATTAATAGCGATTTCTAGTCGCAGGACAATAATATATAGCGCTATTTCTAAGCCGAGTGGCTCCTGCATGCTCCTGAGAGAGAACTACAAAGGCACGAACTCCACAGAGATCAATTACTCTGTCTCTCTGAAAACCTGATCTCTTTGAAAGTTAAGCTGTTCCATGGAGAGATACACACTGCATGTGCATAAGACAAGACAACAAATTCCAGCATAACTGATGGTTGACACGCTTCCCACCTCACTAAGTGGTTTTTGTATATTGCTTCGTTCTTCTTGATCGAGTGATCTAGAGCACCCACTGTCATAACTCAAATGTATCTTTTCTTCTCAATCACCACCCTGGTATCAACTTGAAGGTCAGCAGCAATGGATAGAAACAGTTCAGTAGATCAAACAATTAACACCTGCTTCAGTAGGTGTGACTGCAATCCCTCCTGATGACGGTGTTATTAAGCTTGTAATACCTGCTGACCTTCGTTATAGATACTCTTCGTCCCAGTAGATGTGACCAACTATTTTGATAGCAACATTGCTGTTAGACCCACTGTGCACATTCTAACTCATGTTATGACAAACACTTATCAAACGATATAATTGACTGTCTTCCTGGAGACATTACAATATGCTTGTTCCTCTTACTGACCAAACATATTGCCATGGATACCTAAGTACCCTTTACCCTGGCAGGTGTAGCTGTGTATCTGCCTGGTGACTGTGTACCCTTTTGCCCTGGCAGGTGTGGCTGTGTATCTGCCTGGTGACTGTGTACCCTTTACCCTGGCAGGTGTGGCTGTGTATCTGCCTGGTGACTGTGTACAGTTTACCATGGCAGGTGTGGCTGTGTATCTGTCTGGTGACTGTGTACCCTTTACTCTGGCAGGTGTGGCTGTGTATCTGCCTGGTGACTGTGTACCCTTTTGTCCTGGCAGGTGTGGCTGTGTATCTGCCTGGTGACTGTGTACAGTTTACCATGGCAGGTGTGGCTGTGTATCTGCCTGGTGACTGTGTACCCTTTACTCTGGCATGTGTAGCTGTGTATCTGCCTGGTGACTGTGTACCCTTTTGTCCTGGCAGGTGTGGCTGTGTATCTGCCTGGTGACTGTGTACAGTTTACCATGGCAGGGGTGGCTGTGTATCTGCCTGGTGACTGTGTACCCTTTACTCTGGCAGGTGTGGCTGTGTATCTGCCTGGTGACTGTGTACCCTTTACCCTGGCAGGTGTGGCTGTGTATCTGCCTGGTGACTATGTACCCTTTACCCTGGCAGGTGTGGCTGTGTATCTGCCTGGTGACTATGTACCCTTTACCCTGGCAGGTGTGGCTGTGTATCTGCCTGGTGACTGTGTACCCTTTACCCTGGAAGGTGTGGCTGTGTATCTGCCTGGTGACTGTGTACAGTTTACCATGGCAGGTGTGG
>NC_092237.1:34129412-34204859 GCF_036320965.1 Panulirus ornatus
AGAGCATCTCTATCAACTCTATCATATGCCTTCTCCAGATCCATAAATGCTACATACAAATCCATTTGCTTTTCTAAGTATTTCTCACATACATTCTTCAAAGCAAACACCTGATCCACACATCCTCTACCACTTCTGAAACCACACTGCTCTTCCCCAATCTGATGCTCTGTACATGCCTTCACCCTCTCAATCAATACCCTCCCATATAATTTACCAGGAATACTCAACAAACTTATACCTCTGTAATTTGAGCACTCACTCTTATCCCCTTTGCCTTTGTACAATGGCACTATGCACGCATTCCGCCAATCCTCAGGCACCTCACCATGAGTCATACATACATTAAATAACCTTACCAACCAGTCAACAATACAGTCACCCCCTTTTTTAATAAATTCCACTGCAATACCATCCAAACCTGCTGCCTTGCCGGCTTTCATCTTCCGCAAAGCTTTCACTACCTCTTCTCTGTTTACCAAATCATTTTCCCTAACCCTCTCACTTTGCACACCACCTCGACCAAAACACCCTATATCTGCCACTCTATCATCAAACACATTCAGCAAACCTTCAAAATACTCACTCCATCTCCTTCTCACATCACCACTACTTGTTATCACCTCCCCATTTGCGCCCTTCACTGAAGTTCCCATTTGCTCCCTTGTCTTACGCACTTTATTTCCCTCCGTCCAGAACATCTTTTTATTCTCCCTAAAATTTAATGATACTCTCTCACCCCAACTCTCATTTGCCCTTTTTTTCACCTCTTGCACCTTTCTCTTGACCTCCTGTGTCTTTCTTTTATACATCTCCCACTCAATTGCATTTTTTCCCTGCAAAAATCGTCCAAATGCCTCTCTCTTCTCATTCACTAATACTCGTACTTCTTCATCCCACCACTCACTACCCTTTCTAATCAACCCACCTCCCACTCTTCTCATGCCAGAAGCATCTTTTGCGCAATCCATCACTGATTCCCTAAATACATCCCATTCCTCCCCCACTCCCCTTGTTTCCATTGTTCTCACCTTTTTTCCATTCTGTACTCAGTCTCTCCTGGTATATATATATATATATATATATATATATATATATATATATATATATATATATATTTATATTTATATATATATATATATATATATATATATATATATATATATATATATATATATATATATATATATATATATATATATATATATATATATATACATATATATATATATATATATATATATATATATATATATATATATATATATATATATATATATATATATATATATATATATATATATATATATGTATATATATATATATATATATATATATATATATATATATATATATATATATATATATATATATATATATATATATATATATATATATATATATATATATATATATATATATATATATATATATATATATATATATATTTATATATATATATGTATATATATATATATATATATATATATATATATATATATATATATATATATATATATATATATATATATATATATATATATATATATATATATATATATATATATATATATATATATATATATATATATATATATCTTTGCGGAAGATGAAAGCCGGCAAGGCAGCAGGTTTGGATGGTATTGCAGTGGAATTTATTAAAAAAAAGGGGGTGACTGTTTTGTTGACTGGTTGGTAAGGTTATTTAATGTATGTATGACTCACGGTGAGGTGCCTGAGGATTGGCGGAATGCGTGTATAGTGCCATTGTACAAAGGCAAAGGGGATAAGAGTGAGTGCTCAAATTACAGAGGTATAAGTTTGTTGAGTATTCCTGGTAAATTATATGGGAGAGTATTGATTGAGAGGGTGAAGGCATGTACAGAGCATCAGATTGGGGAAGAGCAGTGTGGTTTCAGAAGTGGTAGAGGATGTGTGGATCAGGTGTTTGCTTTGAAGAATGTATGTGAGAAATACTTAGAAAAGCAAATGGATTTGTATGTAGCATTTATGGATCTGGAGAAGGCATATGATATATTTGATAGAGATGCTCTGTGGAAGGTATTAAAAATATATGGTGTGGGAGGCAAGTTGTTAGAAGCAGTGAAAAGTTTTTATCGAGGATGTAATGCATGTGTACGTGTAGGAAGAGAGGAAAGTGATTGGTTCTCAGTGAATGTAGGTTTGCGGCAGGGGTGTGTGATGTCTCCATGGTTGTTTAATTTGTTTATGGATGGGGTTGTTAGGGAGGTGAATGCAAGAGTTTTGGAAAGAGGGGCAAGTATGAAGTCTGTTGGGGATGAGAGAGCTTGGGAAGTGAGTCAGTTGTTGTTCGCTGATGATACAGCGCTGGTGGTTGATTCTTGTGAGAAACTGCAGAAGCTGGTGACTAAGTTTGGTAAAGTGTGTGAAAGAAGAAAGTTAAGAGTAAATGTGAATAAGAGTAAGGTTATTAGGTACAGTGGTGTTGAGGGTCAAGTCAATTGGGATGTGAGTTTGAATGGAGAAAAGCTGGAGGAAGTGAAGTGTTTTAGATATCTGGGAGTGGATCTGGCAGCGGATGGAACCATGGAAGCGGATGTGGATCATAAGGTGAGGGAGGGGGCGAAAATTCTGTGAGCCTTGAAGAATATGTGGAAGTCGAGAACATTATCTCGGAAAGCAAAAATGGGTATGTTTGAAGGAATAGTGGTTCCAACAATGTTGTATGGTTGCGAGGCGTGGGCTATGGATAGAGTTGTGCGCAGGAGGATGGATGTGCTGGAAATGAGATGTTTGAGGACAATGTGTGGTGTGAGGTGATTTGATCGAGTAAGTAACGTAAGGGTAAGAGAGATGTGTGGAAATAAAAAGAGCGTGGTTGAGAGAGCAGAAGAGGGTGTTTTGAAATGGTTTGGGCACATGGAGAGAATGAGTGAGGAAAGATTGACCAAGAGGATATATGTGTCGGAGGTGGAGGTAACGAATAGAAGAGGGAGACCAAATTGGAGGTGGAAAGATGGAGTGGAAAAGATTTCCACACATTCTTCAAGGCTCCCAGAATTTTCGCCCCCTCCTCCACCTTGTGATTAATTTCTGCCTCCATCGTCCCATCCGCTGCCAGATCCACTTGCAGATATCTAAAACACTTTACTTCCTCCAGTTTTTCTCCATTCAAACTTACCTCCCAATTGACTTGACCCTCAGCACTACTGTACCTAATAACATTGCTCTTATTCATATTTACTCTTAACTTTCTTCTTTCACACACTTTACCAAATTCAGTCACCAACTTCTGCAGTTTCTCACGTGAATCAGCCACTAGCGCAGTATCATCAGCGAACAACAACTGACTCACTTCCCAAGCTCTCTCATCCACAACAGACTTCATACTTCCCCTCTTTCCAAAACTCTTGCCTTCACCTCCCTAACAACCCCATCCATAAACAAATTAAACAACCATGGACACATCACATACCCCTGCCGCAAACCTACATTCACTGAGAACCAATCACTTTCCTCTCTTCCTACACGTACACATACCCTACATCCTCGATAAAAACTTTTCACAGCTTTTAACAACTTTCCTCCCGACACCATATATGGTTAATACCTTCCACAGAACATCTCTGTCAATTCTATCATATGCTTTCTCCAGATCCATAAATGCTACATACAAATTCATTTGCTTTTCTAAGTATTTCTCACATACATTCTTCAAAGCAAATACCTGATCCACACATCCTCTACCACTCCTGAAACCACACTGCTCTTCCCCAATCTGACGCTTTGTGCATGCCTTCACTCTCTCAATCAATATACTCCCATATAATTTCCCAGGAATACTCAACAAACTTATACCTCTGTAATTTGAGCACTCTCTCTTATCCCCTTTGCCTTTGTACAATGGCACTATGCAAGAATAACGCCAATCCTCACGCACATCACCATGAATCATTTTTTTTTTTTTTTTCTTTGTCGCTGTCTCCCGCGTTTGCGAGGTAGCGCAAGGAAACAGACGAAAGAAATGGCCCAACCCACCCCCATACACATGTATATAAATACGTCCAAACACGTAAATATACATACCTACACAGCTTTCCATGGTTTACCCCAGTCGCTTCACATGCCTTGATTCACTCCACTGACAGCACGTCAACACCGGTATACCACATCGCTCCAATTCACTCTATTCCTTGCCCTCCTTTCACCCTCGTGCATGTTCAGGCCCCTATCACACAAATTCTTTTTCACTCCATCTTTCCACCTCCAATTTGGTCTCCCTCTTCTCCTCGTTCCCTCCACCTCCGACACATATATTCTCTTGGTCAATCTTTCCTCACTCATTCTTTCCATGTGCCCGAACCATTTCAAAACACCCTCTTCTGCTCTCTCAACCACGCTCTTTTATTTCCACACATCTCTCTTACCCTTACGTTACTTACTCGATCAAACCACCTCACACCACACATTGTCCTCAAACATCTCATTTCCAGCACATCCATCCTCCTGCGCACAACTCTATCCATAGCCCACGCCTCGCAACCATACAACATTGTTGGAACCACTATTCCTTCAAACATACACATTTTTGCTTTCCGAGATAATGTTCTCGACTTCCACACATTCTTCAAGGCTCCCAGAATTTTCGCCCCCTCCCCCACCCTATGATCCACTTCCGCTTCCATGGTTCCATCCGCTGCCAGATCCACTCCCAGATATCTAAAACACTTCACTTCCTCCAGTTTTTCTCCATTCAAACTCACCTCCCAATTGACTTGACCCTCAACCCTACTGTACCTAATAACCTTGCTCTTATTCACATTTACTCTTAACTTTCTTCTTTCACACACTTTACCAAACTCAGTCACCAGCTTCTGCAGTTTCTCACATGAATCAGCCACCAGCGCTGTATCATCAGCGAACAACAACTGACTCACTTCCCAAGCTCTCTCATCCCCAACAGACTTCATACTTGCCCCTCTTTCCAAAACTCTTGCATTCACCTCCCTAACAACCCCATCCATAAACAAATTAAACAACCATGGAGACATCACACACCCCTGCCGCAAACCTACATTCACTGAGAACCAATCACTTTCCTCTCTTCCTACACGTACACATGCCTTACATCCTCGATAAAAACTTTTCACTGCTTCTAACAACTTGCCTCCCACACCATATATTCTTATACCTTCCACAGAGCATCTCTATCAACTCTATCATATGCCTTCTCCAGATCCATAAATGCTACATACAAATCCATTTGCTTTTCTAAGTATTTCTCACATACATTCTTCAAAGCAAACACCTGATCCACACATCCTCTACCACTTCTGAAACCACACTGCTCTTCCCCAATCTGATGCTCTGCACATGCCTTCACCCTCTCAATCAATACCCTCCCATATAATTTACCAGGAATACTCAAGCAAACTTATACCTCTGTAATTTGAGCACTCACTCTTATCCCCTTTGCCTTTGTACAATGGCACTATGCACGCATTCCGCCAATCCTCAGGCACCTCACCGTGAGTCATACATACATTAAATAACCTTACCAACCAGTCAACAACACAGTCACCCCCTTTTTTAATAAATTCCACTGCAATACCATCCAAACTTGCTGCCTTGCCGGCTTTCATCTTTCGCAAAGCTTTTACTACCTCTTCTCTCTTTACCAAACCATTTTCCCTAACCCTCTCACTTTGCACACCACCTAGACCAAAACACCCTATATCTACCACTCTATCATCAAACACATTCAACAAACCTTCAAAATACTCACTCCAACTCCTTCTCATATCATTACTACTTGTTATCACCTCCCTTCACTGTTAGCTCCCTTCACTGAAGTTCCCATTTGCTCTCTTGTCTTACGCACTTTATTTACATCCTTCCACAACATCTTTTTATTCTCCCTAAAATTTAATCCTACTCTCTCACCCCAACTCTCATTTGCCCTCTTTTCACCTCTTGCACCTTTCTGTTGACGTCCTGACTCTTTCTTTTATACATCTCCAAGTCATTAGAATTTTTCCCTGCAAAAATCGTCCAAATGCCTCTCTCTTCTCTATCACTAATAACCTTACTTCTTCATCCCACCACTCACTACCCTTTCTAATCATCTCACCTCCCACTCTTCTAATGCCACAACCATCTTTTGCGCAAACCATCACTGCTTCCCTAAATACATCCCATTCCTCAACCACTCCCGTTACATACTTTGTTCCCACCTTTTTCCATTTTGTACTTAGTCTCTTCTGGTACTTGCCTCACACAAGTCTCCTTCCCATGCTCACTTACTCTCACCACCCTCTTCATCCCAATATTCTCTCTTCTTTTCTGAAAACCCATACAAACCTTCACCTTCGCCTCCACAAGATAATGATCAAACATCCCTCCAGTTGCACCTCTCAGCACATTAACATCCAAAAGTCTCTCTTTCGCGCTCCTGTCAATTAACACGTAATGCAATAACAATCTCTGGCAATTTCTCCTACTTACATACGTATACTTATGTATATCTCGCTTTTTAAACCAGGTATTCACAATCACCACTCCTTTTTCAGCAAAGAAATCTACAAGCTCTTCACCATTTCCATTTACAACACTAAACACCCCATATATACCAATCATTCCCTCAACTGCCACATTACTCACCTTTGCATTCAAATCACCCATCACTATAAACTGGTCTTGTGCATCCAAACCACTAACAAACTCATTCAGCTGCTCCCAAATCACTTGCCTCTCATGATCTTTTTTCTCATGCCCAGGTGCATATGCACCAATAATCACCCATCTCTCTCCATCAACTTTCAGTTTTACCCATATCAATGTAGAATTTACTTTCTTACATTCTATCACATACTCCCACAACTCCTGTTTCAGGAGTAGTGCTACTCCTTCCCTTGCTCTTGTCCTCTCAATAACCCCTGACTTTACTCCCAAGACATTCCCAAACCACTCTTCCCCTTTAGCCTTGAACTTCGTTTCACTCAGGGCAAAAACATCCAAGTTTCTTTCCTCAAACATACTACCTATCTCTCCTTTTTTCACATCTTGGTTACATCCACACACATTTAGACACCCCAGTCTGAGCCTACGAGGAGGATGAGCACTCCCCGCGTGACACCATCTGTTTCCCATTTTAGAAAGTTAAAATTCAAGGAGGGGAGGCTTTCTGGTCCCCCGCTTCCGTCCCCTCAAGTCGCCTTCTACGACACGTGAGGAATGCGTGAGAAGTACTCTTTCAACCCTATCCCCATGGATAATATATATATATATATATATATATATATATATATATATATATATATATATATATATATATATATATTTTTCTTTCTTTCAAACTATTCGCCATTTCCCGCGTTAGCGAGGTAGCGTTAAGAACAGAGGACTGGGCCTTGGAGGGAATATCCTCACCTGGCCCCCTTCTCTGTTCCTTGTTTTGGAATATTAAAAAAAAAACGAGAGGGGAAGATTTCCAGCCCCCCGCTCCCTCCCCTTTTAGTCGCCTTCTACGACACGCAGGGAATACGTGGGAAGTATTCTTTCTCCCCTATCCCCAGGGATAATATATATATATATATATATATATATATATATATATATATATATATATATATATATATATATATATATATATATGTATATATATATATATATATATATATATATATATTTTTTTTTTTTTTTTTATACTTTGTCGCTGTCTCCCGCGTTTGCGAGGTAGCGCAAGGAAACAGACGAAAGAAATGGCCCAACCCCCCCCATACACATGTACATACACACGTCCACACACGCAAATATACATACCTACACAGCTTTCCATGGTTTACCCCAGACGCTTCACATGCCCTGCTTCAATCCACTGACAGCACGTCAACCCTGGTATACCACATCGCTCCAATTCACTCTATTCCTTGCCCTCCTTTCACCCTCCTGCATGCTCAGGCCCCGATCACACAAAATCTTTTTCACTCCATCTTTCCACCTCCAATTTGGTCTCCCTCTTCTCCTTGTTCCCTCCACCTCCGACGCATATATCCTCTTGGTCAATCTTTCCTCACTCATCCTCTCCATGTGCCCAAACCACTTCAAAACACCCTCTTCTGCTCTCTCAACCACACTCTTTTTATTTCCACACATCTCTCTTACCCTTACATTACTTACTCGATCAAACCACCTCATACCACATATTGTCCCCAAACATCTCATTTCTAGCACATCCACCCTCCTGCGCACAACTCTATCCATAGCCCATGCCTCGTAACCATACAACATTGTTGGAACCACTATTCCTTCAAATATACACATTTTTGCTTTCCGAGATAATGTTCTCGACTTCCAAACATTCTTCAAGGCTCCCAGAATTTTCGCCCCCTCCCCCACCCTGTGATTCACTTCCGCCTCCATGGTTCCATCCGCTGCCAGATCCACCCCAAGATATCTAAAACACTCTACTTACTCCAGGTTTTCTCCATTCAAACTTACCTCCCAATTGACTTGACCCTCAACCCTACTGTACCTAATAACCTTGCTCTTATTCATATTTACTCTTAACTTTCTTCTTTCACACACTCTACCAAACTCAGACACCAGCTTCTGCAGTTTCTTACATGAATCAGCCACCAGCGCTGTATCATCAGCGAACAACAACTGACTCACTTCCCAAGCTGCTTCTTCCACAACAGACTGCATACTTGCCCCTCTTTCCAAAACTCTTGCATTCACCTCCCTAACAACCCCATCCATAAACAAATCAAACAACCATGGAGACATCACACACCCATGCCGCAAACCTATATTCACTGAGAACCAATCATTTTCCTCTCTTCCTACCCGTACACATGCCTTACATCCTCGATAAAAACTTTTCACTGCTTCTAACAACTTGCCTCCCACACCATATATTCTTATAACCTTCTACAGAGCATCTCTATCAGCTCTATCATATGCCTTCACCAGATCCATAAATGCTACATACAAATCCATTTGTTTTTCTAAGTATTTCTCACATACCTTCTTCAAAGCAAACTCGTGATTCCCATATCCTCTACCACTTCTGAAACCACACTGCTCTTCCCCAATCTGGTGCTCTGTACATACCTTCACCCTCTCAATCAATAGCCTCCCATATAATTTACCAGGAATACTCAACAAAGTTATCCCTCTGTAATTTGAGCACTCACTCTTATCCTCTTTGCCTTTGTACAATGGCACTATGCAAGCATTTCGCCAATCCTTAGGCACCTAACCATGAATTATACATACATTAAATGACCTTACCAACCAGTCAACAATACAGTCACCCACTTTTTTAATAAATTCCACTGCAATACCATCAAACCTGCTGCCTTGCCGGCTTTCATCTTCCGTAAAGCTTTTACTACCTCTTCTCTATTTACCAAATCATTTTCCCTAACCCTCTCACGTTGCACACCACCTCGATCAATGTGTTTGATGATAGAGTGGCAGATATATATATATATATATATATATATATATATATATATATATATATATATATATATATATATATATATATATATATATATATATATATATATATATATATATATATATATATATATATATAGATATATAGATATATATAAGGATAGGGGAGAAAGAATGCTTCCAACGTAATCCCTGCGTGTCGTAGAAGGCTACTAAAAGGGAAGGGAGCGGGGGGCTGGAAATCTTCCCCTCTCATTTTTTTTTTTCCAAAGAAAGGAACAGAGAAGGGGGCCGGGTGAGGATGTTTCCTCAGAGGCCCAGTTCTCTGTTCTTAACGCTACCTTGCTAACGCGGGAAATGGCGAATAGTTTGAAAAAAAAAAATATATATACATATATATATATATATATGCCTATAAGGATAGGGGAGAAAGAATGCTTCCAACGTAATCCCTGCGTGTCGTAGAAGGCTACTAAAAGGGAAGGGAGCGGGGGGCTGGAAATCTTCCCCTCTCATTTTTTTTTTTTTCCAAAGAAAGGAACAGAGAAGGGGGCCGGGTGAGGATGTTTCCTCAGAGGCCCAGTTCTCTGTTCTTAACGCTACCTCGCTAACGCGGGAAATGGCGAATAGTTTGAAAAAAAAAAAATATATATACATATATATATATGTATGCCTTCTCCAGATCCATAAATGCTACATACAAATCCATTTGCTTTTCTAAGTATTTCTCACATACATTCTTCAAAGCAAACACCTGATCCACACATCCTCTACCACTTCTGAAACCGCACTGCTCTTCCCCAATCTGATGCTCTGTACATGCCTTCACCCTCTCAATCAATACCCTCCCATATAATTTACCAGGAATACTCAACAAACTTATACCTCTGTAATTTGAGCACTCACTCTTATCCCCTTTGCCTTTGTACAATGGCACTACGCACGCATTCCGCCAATCCTCAGGCACCTCACCATGAGTCATACATACATTAAATAACCTTACCAACCAGTCAACAATACAGTCACCCCCTTTCTTAATAAATTCCACTGCAATACCATCCAAACCTGCTGCCTTGCCGGCTTTCATCTTCCGCAAAGCTTTTACTACCTCTTCTCTGTTTACCAAATCATTTTCCCTGGAGAAGGCATATGATAGAGTTGATAGAGATGCTCTGTGGAAGGTATTAAGAATATATGGTGTGGGAGGCAAGTTGTTAGAAGCAGTGAAAAGTTTTTATCGAGGATGTAAGGCATGTGTACGTGTAGGAAGAGAGGAAAGTGATTGGTTCTCAGTGAATGTAGGTTTGCGGCAGGGGTGTGTGATGTCTCCATGGTTGTTTAATTTGTTTATGGATGGGGTTGTAAGGGAGGTAAATGCAAGAGTCCTGGAAAGAGGGGCAAGTATGAAGTCTGTTGGGGATGAGAGAGCTTGGGAAGTGAGTCAGTTGTTGTTCGCTGATGATACAGCGCTGGTGGCTGATTCATGTGAGAAACTGCAGAAGCTGGTGACTGAGTTTGGTAAAGTGTGTGGAAGAAGAAAGTTGAGAGTAAATGTGAATAAGAGCAAGGTTATTAGGTACAGTAGGGGTGAGGGTCAAGTCAATTGGGAGGTGAGTTTGAATGGAGAAAAACTGGAGGAAGTGAAGTGTTTTAGATATCTGGGAGTGGATCTGTCAGCGGATGGAACCATGGAAGCGGAAGTGGATCATAGGGTGGGGGAGGGGGCGAAAATTTTGGGAGCCTTGAAAAATGTGTGGAAGTCGAGAACATTATCTCGGAAAGCAAAAATGGGTATGTTTGAGGGAATAGTGGTTCCAACAATGTTGTATGGTTGCGAGGCGTGGGCTATGGATAGAGATGTGCGCAGGAGGATGGATGTGCTGGAAATGAGATGTTTGAGGACAATGTGTGGTGTGAGGTGGTTTGATCGAGTAAGTAACGTAAGGGTAAGAGAGATGTGTGGAAATAAAAAGAGCGTGGTTGAGAGAGCAGAAGAGGGTGTTTTGAAATGGTTTGGGCACATGGAGAGAATGAGTGAGGAGAGATTGACCAAGAGGATATATGTGTCGGAGGTGGAGGGAACGAGGAGAAGAGGGAGACCAAATTGGAGGTGGAAAGATGGAGTGAAAAAGATTTTGTGTGATCGGGGCCTGAACATGCAGGAGGGTGAAAGGAGGGCAAGAAATAGAGTGAATTGGAGTCATGTGGTATACAGGGGTTGACGTGCTGTCAGTGGATTGAAGCAAGGCATGTGAAGCGTCTGGGGTAAACCATGGAAAGCTGTGTAGGTATGTATATTTGCGTGTGTGGACGTGTGTATGTACATGTGTATGGGGGGGGGGGTTGGGCCATTTCTTTCGTCTGTTTCCTTGCGCTACCTCGCAAACGCGGGAGACAGCGACAAAGTATAAAAAAAAAAAAAAAAAAAAAAAAAAAAATATATATATATATATATATATATATATATATATATATATATATATATATATATATATATATATATATATATATATATATATATATATATATATATATATATATACCCCTGGGGATAGGGGAGAAAGAATACTTCCCACGTATTCCCTGCGTGTCGTAGAAGGCGACTAAAAGGGGAGGGAGCGGGGGGCTGGAAATCCTCCCCTCTCATTTTTTTTTTAATTTTCCAAAAGAAGGAACAGAGAAGGGGGCCAGGTGAGGATATCCCCTCAATGGCCCAGTTCTCTGTTCTTAACGCTACCTCGCTAACGCAGGAAATGGCGAATAGTTTAAAAAAAAAAAAAAAAATAAAAAAAAAAAAAATATATATATATATATATATATATATATATATATATATATATATATATATATATATATATACATATATATATATATATATATATATATATATATATATATATATATATATATATATATATATATATGTATGTATATATATATATATATATATATATATATATATATATATATATATATATATATATATATATATATATATATATATATATATATATATATATATATATATATATATATAGATGTTCAGGAAGGAGGTAAATAAAGTGCGTAAGACAAGGGAGCAAATGGGAACTTCAGTGAAGGGCGCAAATGGGGAGGTGATAACAAGTAGTGGTGATGTGAGAAGGAGATGGAGTGAGTATTTTGAAGGTTTGTTGAATGTGTTTGATGATAGAGTGGCAGATATAGGGTGTTTTGGTCGAGGTGGTGTGCAAAGTGCGAGGGTTAGGGAAAATGATTTGGTAAACAGAGAAGAGGTAGTAAAAGCTTTGCGGAAGATGAAAGCCGGCAAGGCAGCAGGTTTGGATGGTATTGCAGTGGAATTTATCAAAAAAGGGGGTGACTGTATTGTTGACTGGTTGGTAAGGTTATTTAATGTATGTATGACTCATGGTGAGGTGCCTGAGGATTGGCGGAGTGCGTGCATAGTGCCATTATACAAAGGCAAAGCTGATAAGCGTGAGTGCTCAAATTAAAAAGGTATAAGTTTGTTGAGTATTCCTGGCAAATTGTATGGGAGGGTATTGATTGAGAGGGTGAAGGCATGTACAGAGCATCAGACTGGGAAAGAGCAGTGTGGTTTCAGAAGTGGTAGAGGATGTGTGGATCAGGTGTTTGCTTTGAAGAATGTATGTGAGAAATACTTAGAAAACAAATGGATTTGTATGTAGCATTTATGGATCTGGAGAAGGCATATGATAGAGTTGATAGAGATGCTCTGTGGAAGGTATTAAGAATATAAAGTGTGTGAGGCAAGTTGTTAGAAGCAGCGAAAAGTTTTTATCGAGGATGTAAAGCATGTGTACGTGTAGGAAGAGAGGAAAGTGATTGGTTCTTAGTGAATGTAGGTTTGCGGCAGGGGTGTGTGATGTCTCCATGGTTGTTTAATTTGTTTATGGATGGGGCTGTTAGGGAGGTGAATGCAAGAGTTTTGGAAAGAGGGGCAAGGATGAAGTCTGTTGGGGATGAGAGAGCTTGGGAAGTGAGTCAGTTGTTGTTCGCTGATGATACAGCGCTGGTGGCTGATTCATGTGAGAAACTGCAGAAGCTGGTGACTGAGTTTGGTAAAGTGTGTGAAGGGAAGAACGTTAAGAGTAAATGTGAATAAGAGCAAGGTTATTAGGTACAGTAGGGTTGAGGGTCAAGTCAATTGGGAGGTGAGTTTGAATGGAGAAAAACTGGAGGAAGTGAAGTGTTTTACATATCTGGGAGTGGATCTGGCAGCGGGTGGAAACATGGAAGCGGAAGTGGATCATAGTTTGGGGGAGGGGGCGAAAATTCTGGGAGCCTTGAAGAATGTATGGAAGTCGAGAACATTATCTCGGAAAGCAAAAATGGGTATGTTTGAAGGAATAGTGGTTCCAACAATGTTGTATGGTTGCGAGGCGTGGGCTATGGATAGAGTTGTGCGCAGGAGGATGGATGTGCTGGAAATGAGATGTTTGAGGACAATGTGTGGTGTGAGGTGGTTTGATCGAGTAAGTAACGTAAGGGTAAGAGAGATGTGTGGAAATAAAAAGAGCGTGGTTGAGAGAGCAGAAGAGGGTGTTTTGAAATGGTTTGGTCACATGGAGAGAATGAGTGAGGAAAGATTGACCAAGAGGATATATGTGTCGGAGGTGGAGGGAACTAGGAGAAGAGGGAGACCAAATTGGAGGTTGAAAGATGTAGTGAAAAAGATTTTGTGTGATCGGGGCCTGAACATGCAGGAGGGTGAAAGGAGGGCAAGGAATGGAGTGAATTGGATCGATGTGGTATACCGGGTTTGACGTGCTGTCAGTGGATTGAATCAAGGCATGTGAAGCGTCTGGGGTAAACCATGGAAAGCTGTGTAGGTATGTATATTTGCGTGTGTGGACGTATGTATATACATGTGTATGGGGGTGGGTTGGGCCATTTCTTTCGTCTGTTTCCTTGCGCTACCTCGCAAACGCGGGAGACAGCGACAAAAAAATATATATATATATATATATATATATATATATATATATATATATATATATATATGTTTGTGTGTTTTGTGTTTGTGCGTGTGTGTATGTATATATGTATGCAGTCTGTTGTGGATGAGACACCTTGAGAAGTGAGTCAGTTGTTGTTCACTGATGATACGGCTGATATGTGAGAAACTGCTGAAGCTGGTGACTGTATTTGGTAAAGTATGTGAAAGAAGAGAGCTGAGAGAAAATATGAATAAGGGTATATGAACAAGGTATTTGATTCTTGTCCCGTTCTTATATTATATTTATGTTGCTTAAGTCTAACAGAAAGATCCTTACCAGTCTGACTAACATAAAATTTATCACAGTTTGCACAAGGGACTTTATAGATGCAACCAATATAATTTTCTTGTGAATTCCTGATTAAGATATTCTTTTTAGTATTATTATTGCTAAAGGCAACATTTACATTAAAGGATTTAAGCAGCATGGGAAGCAAAGTGAAATTATCCTTAAAAGGGAGAACTAAAAGATTGAAAACATCGACTGGACCAAGAACACAAACCCATCTTTTGTGGTGAACCTGTTTAATAAACAACTAGATAGATTCCTTATGTGCATTAGGCTATGGTTTCCGTTTTGTATGCTCTAACAGAGAAGCCAGCTGTGTTGATGTCACAAAGTCTTATTGTAATTCAGAAAAATACAGTAATTTATGTAATGATTATATTAATATTTGTAAGGGTTTAGTGTATGCCAGTTTGTCAAAACCAGTGGAAGCTAATTGCCCTAAAAGATTCATAAGGGTTATTAACACCTTAAAAAAAGACAAGGATATACATATTACTAAAGCAGATAAGGCTAACATTGTTGTGATTTTAGACAAAAGTAACTATTTATCTAGAATGAATGATCTTCTAAATGATAACACAACATATTCTAAACTTAGTAAAAATCCCCTAAAAGCAGTTAATTCTCACTTCAATAAAGAAATGAAGTTGCTGCTGAAAGGTAACATTTCTCTTCTCAAAAGGTTTGTCATCTTTGTCCCCTTCATTGCCATATATGTATGGACTTATCAAAACACATAAACAGAATTTTCCAGCAAGACCTATAGTGAGTTCAGTAGGCTGCATCACATATAAAGTGTCAAAATGGTTAGTTTCTTTATTAGGCCTTTAGTGTGTAAGGTATCAAATTCTAATATCATGAACAATGTAGATTTAGTCAACAAGCTAAACAATATCAATGTCACTTTTGATTTCAAACTAGTTAGCTTTGATGTTTCCTCACTTTTCACTATTGTTCCAGTTAATGAACTTTGATGATTTGATATCTTGATGATATTCATTTACCTGTTTCAAAGTCTAATTCCATTGAATTGATAAAATTGTGTACAAAAGACTGTGTATTTCAATTTAATGGAGATTATCATGCTCAAAAATTTGGTATGGCAATGGGTAACCCTCTTTCACCTGTACTAAGTAATCTTTATATGGAATTTTTTGAAACAAAATTACTAAAGGATATCTTACCCTCTAATGGAATTTGGTTTAGGTATGTAGATTATGTTCTTTGTGTGTAGCGAACAAATGAAAATTTACAAACATTTCTCCCCATACTTAGCAATTTAGTACCTTTCATCAAATTTACTGTAGAAAATGAAAATAATGGTATGTTACCATTTTTAGATTGCATGATCCATAGACAAGGAAACAAGTTTAAGTTTAGCATACAGAAAACCCACCAATGTATGCTCATATATCCATTATTACTCATCTCAACATGACAGAGTTAAACTATCATCATTTCAATCTATGTTCCTAAGGGCATTACGTATTTGAAGTCCGGAGTTTATTGATGATGAGTTTGAGAAGATATACTCTATTGGATCTAAGTCAAAGTACCCTAGATCTTTCATTGATAAATCCCTTAAGTTAGCAAAAAAATCATTTTACAGAGTTGAGGCCAAACCTCCCATTGACACCAAGAATCTTTTAGTTCTCCCTTTTGTAAATAATTTCACTTTGCTTCCCATGTTGCTTAAATCCTTTAATGTAAATGCTGCCTTTAGCAACAATAATACTATAGAGAATATCTTAATCAGGAATTCACTAGAAAACTCTCTTACTTGCATCTATAAAGTGCCTTGTGGAAACTGAAAAATTTTATGTTGGACAGACTGGTAGAGATCTTTCTGTTAGACTTAAGCAACATAGATATAGTATAAGAACGGGACAAGAATGAAATGCCTTGTTTAATCATGTTAAAAACTATGATCATTGTATCGACTGGAGTAACGCCATCTCAGTTATTAACTCTAACTCTATTACCAAGAGAAATATCATTGAATCTTCTATTATTAGATACACAAAGAATTTAAAATCTTAATATTAGTGATGGTCTATAAAAATTAGATAACTTTATTGTTGATAAGATTTTTAAAATGATAAGTTTATGAACGCTCGTTGTATGTTTTGGACAATCACATGTTTACCAAATGGCGACCTAGCTTCGTCTCTTTGATGTATATCAACTGACTGTTATATTTCTCTCTTGTGTCTTCCCTGATGATATGATTATTACACGAAAGTGCACTTGGGAACTTTTCGTGTTTCATTTTCCCCGTGGACTCATAGGAATATATATATATATATATATATATATATATATATATATATATATATATATATATATATATATATATATATATATATATATAATATATATATATATATATATATATATATATATATATATATATGTATATATATATGTATATATATATATATATATATATATATATATATATATATATATATATATATATATATATATATATATATATATATATATATATATATATATATATATAGGGGGATAGGGGAGAAAGAATACTTCCCACGCATTCCTCACGTGTTGTAGAAGGCGACTAAAGGTGACGGGAGCTGGGGCCAGAAACCCTCCCCTAATTGTATTTTAACTTTCTAAAAGGGGAAACAGAAGGAGTCACGCGAGGAGTGCTCATCCTCCTCGAAGGCTCAGATTGGGGTGTCTAAATGTGTGTGGATGTAACCAAGATGAGAAAAAAGGAGAGATATGTAGTATGTTTGAGGAAAGGAACCTGGATGTTTTGGCTCTGAGTGAAACGAAGCTCAAGGGTAAAGGGGAAGAGTGGTTTGGGAATGTCTTGGGAGTAAAGTCAGGGGTTAGTGAGAGGAAAAGAGTAAGGGAAGGAGTAACACTACTCCTAAATCAGGAGTTGTGGAAGTTTGTGATAGAGTGCAAGAAAGTAAATTCTAGACTGATATGGGTAAAACTGAAAGTTGATGGAGAGAGATGGGTGATTATTGGTGCATATGCACCTGGGCATGAGAAGAAAGATCATGAGAGGCAAGTGTTTTGGGAGCAGCTGAATGAGTGTGTTAGTGGTTTGATACACAAGACCGGGTTATAGTGATGGGTGATTTGAATGCAAAGGTGAGTAACGTGGCAGTTGAGGGAATAATTGTTATCCATGGAGTGTTCAGTGTTGTAAATGGAAATGGTGAAGAGCATGTAGATTTATGTGCTGAAAAAGGACTGGTGATTGGGAATACCTGATTTAAAAAGCGAGATATACATAAGTATATGTATGTAAGTAGGAGAGATGGCCAGAGAGCGTTATTGGATTACGTGTTAATTGATAGACGCACGAAAGAGAGACTGATGAGAGGTGCAACTGCAGGGATGTGTGATCATTATCTTGAGGAGGCGAAGGTGAAGATTTGTGGGGGTTTTCAGATAAGAAGAGAGAATGTTGGGGGTGAAGAGAGTGGTGAGAGTAAGTGAGCTTGAGAAGAGACTTGTGTGAGGAAGTACCAGGAGAGACTGAGTACAGAATGGAAAAAGGTGAGAACAAATGAGGTAAGGGGAGTGGAGGAGGAATGGGATGTATTTAGGGAAACATTGATGGCTTGCGGAAAAGATGCTTGTGGCATGAGAAGCGTGGGAGGTGGGTTGATTAGAAATGGTAGTGAGTGGTGAGATGAAGTAAGATAATTAGTGAAAGAGAAGAGAGAGGCATTTGGACGATTTTTGCAGGGAAAAAATGCAAATGAGTGGGAGGGTTATAAAAGAAAGAGGCAGGAGGTCAAGAGAAAGGTGCAAGAGGTGAAAAAGAGGGCAAATGAGAGTTGGGGTGAGAGAGTATCATTAAATTTCAGGGAGAATAAAAATATGTTTTGGAAGGAGGTAAATAAAGTGCGTAAGGCAAAGGAGCAAATGGGAACTTCAGTGAAGGGGGCAAATGGGGAGGTGAAAACAAGTTGTGGTGATGTGAGAAGGAGATGGAGTGAGTATTTTGAAGGTTTGGTGAATTTGTTTGATGATAGAGTGGCAGATATAGGGTGTTTTGGTCGAGGTGGTGTGCAAAGTGAGAGGGTTAGGGAAAATGATTTGGTAAATAGAGAAGAGGTAGTGAAAGCTTTACGGAAGATGAAAGCCGGCAAGGCAGCAGGTTTGGATGGTATTGCAGTGGAATTTATTAAAAAAAGTTGGTGACTGTATTGTTGACTGGTTGGTAAGGTTATTTAATGTATATATGACTCATGGTGAGGTTCCTGAGGATTGGCGGAATGCTTGCATAGTGCCATTGTACAAAGGCAAAGGGGATAAGAGTGAGTGCTCAAATTACAGACGATATAAGTTTGTTGATTATTCCTGCAAATTGTTTGGGAGGGTATTGATTGAGATGGTGAAGGAATGTACAGAGCTGTCAGATTGGGGAAGAGCAGTGTGGTTTCAGAAGTGGTAGAGGATGTGTGGATCAGGTGTTTGCTTTGAAGAATGTATGTGAGAAATACTTAGAAAAGCAAATGGATTTGTATGTAGCATTTATGGATCTGGAGAAGGCATATGATAGAGTTGATAGAGATGCTCTGTGGAAGCTTATAAGAATATATGGTGTGGGAGGCAAGTTGTTAGAAGCAGTGAAAAGTTTTTATCGAGGATGTAAGGCATGTGTACGTGTAGGAAGAGAGGAAAGTGATTGTTTCTCAGTGAATGTAGTATTGCGGCAGGGGTGTGTGATGTCTCCTATGGTTGTTTAATTTGTTTATGGATGGGGTTGTTAGGGAGGTGAATGAAAGAGTTTTGGAAAGTGGGGCAAGTATGATGTCTGTTGTGGATGAGAGAGCTTGGGAAGTGAGTCAGTTGTTGTTCGCTGATGATACAGCGCTGTTGGCTGATTCATGTAAGAAACTGCAGAAGCTGGTGACTAAGTTTGGTAAAGTGTGTGAAAGAAGAAAGTTAAGAGTAAATGTGAATAAGAGCAAGGTAAGTAGGTACAGTAGGGTTGAGGGTCAAGTCAATTGGGAGGTAAGTTTGAATGGAGAAAAACTGGAGGAAGTAAAGTATTGTAGATATCTGGGAGTAGATCTGGCAGCGGATGGAACCATGGAAGCGGATGTGGATCATAGGGTGGGGTAGGGGGCGAAAATTCTGGGAGCCCTGAAGAATGTGTGGAAGTCGAGAACATTATCTCGGAAAGCCGGTATACCATATCGATCGAATTCACTCTATTCCTTGCCCGCCTTTCACCCTTCTGCATGTTCAGGCCCCGATCACTCAAAATCTTTTTCACTCCATCTTTCCACCTCCAATTTGGTCTCCCACTTCTCCTCGTTCCCTCCACCTCCGACACATATATCCTCTTGCTCAATCTTTCCTCACTCATTCTCTCCATGTGCCCAAACCATTTCAAAACACCCTATTCTGCTCTCTCAACCACGCTCCTTTTATTTCCACACATCTCTTTTACCCTTACATTACTTACTCGAACAAACCACCTCACACCACACATTGTCCTCAAACATCTCATTTCCAGCACATCAACCCTCCTGCGCACAACTCTATCCATAGCTCACGCCTCGCAGCCATTCAACATTGTTGGAACCACTATTCCTTCAAACATAGCCATTTTTGCTTTCCGAGACAATGTTCTCGACTTCCACACATTCTTCAAGGCTCCCAGGATTTTCGCCCCCTCCCCCACCCTATGATTCAATTCCGCTTCCATGGCTCCATCCGCTGACAGATCCACTCCCAGATATCTAAAACACTTTACTTCCTCAAGTTTTTCTTCATTCAAACTTACTTCCCAATTGACTTGACCCTCAACCCTACTGTACCTAATAACCTTGCTCTTATTCACATCTACTCTTAACTTTCTTCTTTCACACACATTACCAAACTCAGTCACCAGCTTCTGCAGTTTCTAACATGAATCAGCCACCAGCGCTGTATCATCAGCGAACAACAACTGACTCACTTCCGAAGCTCTCTCATCCACAACAGACTTGCCCTTCTTTTCAAAACTCTTGCATTCACCTCCCTAACAACCCCATCCATAAACAAATCAAACAAGCCATGGAGACATCAGACACCCCTGCCGCAAACCTACATTCACTGAGAACCAATCACTTTCCTCTCTTCCTACACGTACACATGCCTTACATCCTCCATAAAAACTTTTCACTGCTTCTGACAACTTGCCTCCCACACCATATATTCTTAATACCTTCCACAGAGCATCTCTATCTACTCTATCATATGCCTTCTCTAGACCCATAAATGCTACATACAAATCCAATTGCTTTTCTATGTATTTCTCACATACATTCTTGAAAGCAAACACCTGATCCACACATTCTCTCTCTCTCTCTCTCTCTCTCTCTCTCTCTCTCTCTCTCTCTCTCTCTCTCTCTCTCTCTCTCTCTCTCTCTCTCTCTCTCTCTCTCTCTCTCTCTCTCTCTCTCTCTCTCTCTATATATATATATATATATATATATATGTATATATATGCCTGGGGATAGGGGAGAAAGAATACTTCCCACGTATTCCCTGCGTGTCTTAGAAGGCGACTAAAAGGGAAGGGAGCGGGGCGCTTGAAATTCTCCTCCCTCGTTATTTTCTAATTTTCCAAACGAAGGGACAGAGAAGGGGGCCAGGTGATGATATTCCCTCAAAGGTCCAGTCCTATGTTCTTAACGGAACCTCTCTAATGCGGGAAATGGCGAATAGTATGAAAGAATATATATATATATATATATATATATATATATATATATATATATATATATATATATATATATATATATATATATATATATATATACGAATAAAGTGTATAAGAACGCGCACCTTCATAGAACATACAAAGCTCCAACAGCCAGGATCGAACCTGGGACCCCTTGTGCAAGAGGCAGGCATGCTAACCGCTAGGCTAAGGGACTTTATAATAGGAAACAACTATTCGAAATACTAAGTACTCGAATACCCTTCGTCTCACAATGATGAGCAACGGGGTCTATCGGTTGTTTCCGAACAGAACACATAGCCAGCTGATAGCGTTTTACCGAACCTGACTGTACAACGCTGAGTTATATGAATACGAATAAAGTATATGAACGAACACTAATAAAGTATATGAACGCGCACCTTCATAGAACATACAAAGCTCCAACAGCCAGGATCGAACCTGGGACCCCTTGTGCAAGAGGCAGGCATGCTAACCGCTAGGCTAAGGGACTGTATAATAGGAATAACTATTCGAAATACTAAGTACTCTAATACCCTTCGTCTCACAATGGTGAGCAACGGGGTCTATCGGTTGTTTCCGAACAGAACACATAGCCAGCTGATAGCGTTTTACCGAACCTGACTGTACAACGCGGAGTTATATGAATACGAATAAAGTGTATATGAACCTGTACCTTCATAGAACATACAAAGCTCCAACAGCCAGGATCGAACCTGGGACCCCTTGTGCAAGAGGCAGGCATGCTAACCACTAGGCTAAGGGACTGTATAATAGGAAACAACTATTCGAAATACTAAGTACTCGAATACCCTTCGTCTCATAATGGTGAGCAACGGGGTCTATCGGTTGTTTCCGAACAGAACACATAGCCAGCTGATAGCGTTTTACTGAACCTGACTGTACAACGCGGAGTTATATGAATACGAATAAAGTGTATATGAACGCGCACCTTCATAGAACATAGAAAGCGGTTAGCATGCCTGCCTCTTGCACAAGGGGTCCCAGGTTCGATCCTGGCTGTTGGAGCTTTGTATGTTCTATGAAGGTGCGCGTTCATATACACTTTATTCGTATTCATATAACTCCGCGTTGTACAGTCAGGTTCGGTAAAACGCTATCAGCTGGCTATGTGTTCTGTTCGGAAACAACCGATAGACCCCGTTGCTCACCATTGTGAGACGAATGGTATTCGAGTACTTAGTATTTCGAATAGTTGTTTTCTATTATACAGTCCCTTAGCCTAGCGGTTAGCATGCCTTCCTCTTGCACAAGGGGTCCCAGGTTCGATCCTGGCTGTTGGAGCTTTGTATGTTCTATGAAGGTGCGCGTTCATATACACTTTATTCGTATTCATATAACTCCGCGTTGTACAGTCAGGTTCGGTAAAACGCTATCAGCTGGCTATGTGTTCTGTTCGGAAACAACCGATAGACCCCGTTCCTGACCATTGTGAGACGAAGGGAATTCGAGTACTTAGTATTTCGAATAGTTGTTTCCTATTATACAGTCCCTTAGCCTAACGGTTAGCATGCCTGCCTCTTGCACAAGGGGTCCCAGGTTCGATCCTGGCTGTTCGAGCCTTGTATGATATATATATATATATATATATATATATATATATATATATATAATGAAGTTTAAATCTGCACTTCATGGAGGCATGATGTTTGATTTTCTAATGCATTACTGTGAATACACTCCGAGTGAGAAAGTTATTGGATATTTAATTTCGTGAATAAGAAATTTTCATTCCTAGGAAGTGTACATTTTCTTTCTACTGGAAGCAGTGCAGCCTTGTGCTGCTGGTTCTTTTAGAAAGAGGGACTGACTAACCCCAGGATTCTAAGATCAGCATCACTTTATCCTCAGCAATGTACTCGGGGACGCTGACGGCTGTGCTGGCCATCGTAGCTTTCGAGAAACCCATCGACTCGCTGCACCAACTTGCCCAAGCTTACCGGGATGGCTACACTATCAGCACCACCAGGGACTCCAACTTTGAGAGCGCCTTCAAGGTGACTCTCAATGACCTCAAGTCTGCCAACAATCAATGAGTGATATTTCTATTTTGAATTCAACTTAGATCTGTGATATAGGCCTCTTGTACAAGTTGTTCAGCTGTATATTAAACTTAATACATTGGTGCAGGGAGGGAAATAAGAAGGTGTAAGTTGGTTTTGAGATTTCTGTTAAAGTATCTCATGTCTTGTCGTATGAGGAAACAACAGTCGTTCTTCATCAACAAATCAGAAAAAATAGAAAATTGTAAATACTCGAATTGGCAATTTAGATAATGGAGGTGCATGAGATATAACCACTTAACGAAGAATGATGAACTGGCCCTTGAAAAGAACGATGAGATTGGGCGAGTAAGACCTAGTTTTTCTTAATGGATAACTGTAAGTCAAACAACATAGAGCTTGTCCTCCGTATCGTTGCTCAATTTGGGTTTCTGTATTTCTGTTTTAAGAATCCTGGATTCAGGTTAGTCATCCACTTCCGAAACTGTAAGCTAACTTTCATACCATGTCTGACTTTTAAGCAGCTTTTGCACTGAAGTATAATTTCCAATATCTTTGTATGTGCACACACATATACCAGTGATCAATCAGTGCATCATCATCAAAATATCTGTCTTTTAATGATTACCCTCTTCATCAGTGACCGGGTTGATTGTTCTGAATTTCCTCTAGCACTTTTGCTATACTCTATTGTTGCCTCAGTATACGTGCATACAGTAATCCATCAAATACTTACATAATTCAGTGTTTTCACTGAATCCCTTATATTGATCTGGAGTATTAATTCTCTAGGCAGACAGCTGAATCAATTTATAACACGTCTCAGTTGATTGATTACTTCACTAACTAGTAATAAGTCAGCACAGAAGAAATATGCTAATAAGGATCATCTCTGGTGTGTATGATTATGATTCCTGCGACACTCAAACCTTTATTAAGCGTAAGGTCAGAAGATATGATGGCTGTTGAACCAAGTAATGTAAGACCAACATAGCAGCAAGTGATGTCTTTCAGCACGCAAAAAGCGGAATCTACCATAAGGTGTGGCAGCTGTTCAACCATGAGAACAGAGACCAGAGCTTCCTACCCAACCCTGAGATTGGCTTTGACAAGGTAAGGATGTGGTGTGCCCAGAGAGCAAACGCTCCTCTCTCTCTCTCTCTCTCTCTCTCTCTCTCTCTCTCTCTCTCTCTCTCTCTCTCTCTCTCTCTCTCTCTCTCTCTCTCTCTCTCTCTCTCTCTCTCTCTCTCTCTCTCTCTCTCTCTCTCTCTCTCGTTAACTGAGAGTAGGTAGCTACATACATGAGCGGTATCACCTGCCTGGGCATCAAGAGGGATGAGTGACAGTTTCGCAGTTGTTAAATGTGTTCGATGATAGAGTGGCACATGTGAGATGTTTAGAAAGTGGTGGTATGCAAAGTGAGATAGCCATGAAAAATGGTTTGGTGAAAAGAGAAGAGGTGGAGGAGAGCATTGCGTATGGTGAAGTGCGGCAAAGAAGCAGGAGAAAATGGGCGTATGTGTTGTTGATTGGTAAGTCAGGATTATATCGCATGTATGACTTACGGCGAGATGCCCGAGGATTGCTGGAATGCCTGTATCGTGTCACTCTATAAAGGTAAGTGGGACAAAAGTGAATGTTCAAATTTCAGAGGTAAAAGCTCGTTGAATGTAAGTTGTACCGGAAACTGGTCATTGAAGAAGTGGTGGTGTGCACAAAGCTTCATACTAGGGAGGAATAATGTTAACTCGGGAATGGTAGAGGATGTGCTTCAAGGATGTGAATTACAAACACCTAGAGGATCTGGAGGGAACGTATGATAGGGTTGATAGAGATGATCTTTAGAAAGTTTTTGCAAATATATGATGTGGAAGGTAAATTGATAGACGTGAAGAGTTTTTAACAAGGGAATGGGAAAAGAAGGTGAGTGGTTACCTTTGAGAGTGGATCTGTGTCAGCGGTTTGTGATGTCTTCATGGCTGCTACAATTTTCTTATGGACGGAGCGATATTATGCAAGTCTTAGGGAGAGCAGCAGATATGCAGTCTATTGGGGGTGGGAAGGGGGGAGGGGAAGTGAAGCTTAGAGGTCAGTCAATTCTTTGCTGATGACGCGGCTCTGCTGGCAGATTCGACTGAGAAACTGCGGAAACTGGTGTCGGAGTTTAGGAGGATGTGTGAAGGAGGAAAGTTGAGAGTAAATGTGAATGAAAGGCCAAGTTCCAAATAGTGAGGAGAGACAGGTTATTACGAGTGAGAATTCGAATGAAAAGAACTCTCTGAGGAAGCGGAGAGTTTTAAATACCTGTCAATCGATATAGCTGAGATTGGTATCATGGAAACTGAAGTGAACCATAGGATGGGTGAGGGGAAGACTGGTGATCAATATATATCCTGCTTGGTTGTCAAGGAAGGTTGCTTGGATGAGCCAGTGAAAAACGCTGCTTTGCGAAGCATTATTATGTGAATCGACAGTTACGAGAAGGTGGATGACTGTAATTCTTGTATTAGGATGATGGAAGAGAAAAACTAGAAAAGATAAAAAGACAAAAGAAATCTACATATAACAGAAGGGTTCATACCATAGCAATATAAAACCCCAAAACAGTTTTCTTTTCATGTTTATTATCATTCTATTTGGCAGTGTTTTTGTGAATCCTGAAGTTATCATAACTGGTCAAGTCAATCTTTGGGGAATTAACCTTACGAGCTTAAGGTCCTGGGCTTCACGCGGGGTACACAGACGACACTTTTGGCAGTAGTATCATTAACAACTTTTGATGCATTTGTGTTTTTTTCACATTTATTCTCTTTAGACGGAAGATGTTACCGCAAATCCTCTCACCTTGAACGGATTATATGATAATGAATGAAAATTAATTAGCGATCAGTTGTTGTCTCTCATCTGAAATGATGAGACTTCTCTAATCCGCGTTATCAAACTTCATACCTCCTGCTTGTATGACAACCTCGTTATCGTTGCCATAATGGTTGTGTTTGTTGAGACGCCGGGGAATGCAGGTGCATGTCTACTGTTGCATACCTGTTCTCTGCAGTGGATAAAGAAAAGAAAAAACAGAAGCAATCAAAAACATAAGTTAACCAGTTTAGTTATATCATGTTGTTATGATCCTTCACACCACACCACAATCATCTCACCAATGCCGGACACACATGATGCAGGATACAACATATCTAAATTTACGGTAAAAGTCATCCATGTTAAATTGTTGTCTGGAAGGTCTGCCATTACATCCATCTGCACAGAGATGTTCCATCATAACTCGACCAATAAATGGCCACGAAAAAATTTGTTACTATGATCTTACGCAGATTTCATTCGTATTCCCGGTGTTGTATGCGATCTCTTGATCACAATATCAGAAGGTTCTTGAGTAAAGTGCTTGCGTCTGTATTTCGACAACTATTATTTTACAGAAAAACGCTGTAAGAAGAAACATTAAAGGTTATGTCATACTTAGGAAATATTTGTGTTTTTTTAACAACTCTGAGATGATGCAAGTGTAAATTTTGACTATTGCGCTTTTTTCGGAAGAGGTGAAATTTACAATATTTCCTATATCAAGTGGAACACGGTAGCAAAAAAGTGATACGGAAATTATGTAGCTCTGAATATGAGGAAAGACAAATCGGTGAGGACTACGTTTAAACTAATCACGAATGAACCATTCATGAATTTTTAAGAAAATCTTTTCTGTCCACGTAGTGAGATTATGTCATTTCACGAGGGGAGTATCCGAACTGATGGGAAAGTGAACAATGATATATTATAATCATTAACCTGTGTGTGAAGGTTATCATAGACATTGAAATATATCTTCTCAGGTCCAGAGGCAGAAGTACGTGTTCATCAATGGTCAGCTCAGCTCAATGCTGCAGGCTGCTAGGCTGGGATGGCACAAATTCCACATCGGTCGCCAGACCTTCCTTCCAGAGGGATGCGCCATCGCCTGCAGCAGTGGCTCACCGTATAAGGACGTCTTCAGCAGGATGTGAGTGCCATCACCTTGCAGTACTAAACATGATTTCATACGTATATCTCCAGACATCAAGGGGAAATCTCTAACTGAAACTCTCCCGCTACGGAATCATCCTCTTCATACTTTGACTTCATATTCAGGGGTTTCTGTAAAATTCCTGTTAGAAACCTTATATAGGTATAGATGCTGTTTCCCACGATAATTGTTCAGGAAGGAACTTATGACCATTTTAGTGAGAACCAGTGAGCGAGGACCGTTACGGCACCCCCCATTGACTAGACAATAGGTCATCATCTCAGACCAATTCTTACTTCGGTTGCCTACTCGAGCAATCACGAAGCTAAGTTTTAGCCCGCCGGCGACAAAGTGATGTTTCCCTTTTGATTCGATTCTTTATATATATATATATATATATATATATATATATATATATATATATATATATATATATATATATATATATATATATATATATATTGATTGAGAGGGTGAAGGCATGTACAGAGCATCAGATTGGGGAAGAGCAGTGCGGTTTCAGAAGTGGTAGAGGATGTGTGGATCAGGTGTTTGCTTTGAAGAATGTATGTGAGAAATACTTAGAAAAGCAAATGGATTTGTATGTAGCATTTATGGATCTGGAGAAGGCATATGATAGAGTTGATAGAGATGCTCTGTGGAAGGTATTAAGAATATATGGTGTGGGAGGAAAGTTGTTAGAAGCAGTGAAAAGTTTTTATCGAGGATGTAAGGCATGTGTACGTGTAGGAAGAGAGGAAAGTGATTGGTTCTCAGTGAATGTAGGTTTGCGGCAGGGGTGTGTGATGTCTCCATGGTTGTTTAATTTGTTTATGGATGGGGTTGTAAGGGAGGTAAATGCAAGAGTCCTGGAAAGAGGGGCAAGTATGAAGTCTGTTGGGGATGAGAGAGCTTGGGAAGTGAGTCAGTTGTTGTTCGCTGATGATACAGCGCTGGTGGCTGATTCATGTGAGAAACTGCAGAAGCTGGTGACTGAGTTTGGTAAAGTGTGTGGAAGAAGAAAGTTGAGAGTAAATGTGAATAAGAGCAAGGTTATTAGGTACAGTAGGGGTGAGGGTCAAGTCAATTGGGAGGTGAGTTTGAATGGAGAAAAACTGGAGGAAGTGAAGTGTTTTAGATATCTGCGAGTGGATCTGTCAGCGGATGGAACCATGGAAGCGGAAGTGGATCATAGGGTGGGGGAGGGGGCGAAAATTTTGGGAGCCTTGAAAAATGTGTGGAAGTCGAGAACATTATCCCGGAAAGCAAAAATGGGTATGTTTGAGGAAATAGTAGTTTCCAACAATGTTGTATGGTTGCGAGGCGAGGGCTATGGATAGAGTTGTGCGCAGGAGGATGGATGTGCTGGAAATGAGATGTTTGAGGATAATGTGTGGTGTGAGGTGGTTTGATCGAGTAAGTAACGTAAGGGTAAGAGAGATGTGTGGAAATAAAAAGAGCGTGGTTGAGAGAGCAGAAGAGGGTGTTTTAAAATGGTTTGGGCACATGGAGAGAATGAGTGAGGAAAGATTGACCAAGAGGATATATGTGTCGGAGGTGGAGGGAACGAGGAGAAGAGGGAGACCAAATTGGAGGTGGAAAGATGGAGTGAAAAAGATTTTGTGTGATCGGGGCCTGAACATGCAGGAGGGTGAAAGGAGGGCAAGGAATAGAGTGAATTGGAGCGATGTGGTATACAGGGGTTGACGTGCTGTCAGTGGATTGAATCAAGGCATGTGAAGCGTCCGGGGTAAACCATGGAAAGCTGTGTAGGTATGTATATTTGTGTGTGGGGACGTGTGTATGTACATGTGTATGGGGGGGGGGTTGGGCCATTTCTTTCGTCTGTTTCCTTGCGCTACCTCGCAAACGCGGAGACAGCGACAAAGTATAAAAAAAAAAAAAAAAAAAAAAAAAAAAAAATATATATATATATATATATATATGGTGACTGAGCTTGGTAAAGTGTATGAAAGAAGAAAGTTGAGAGTAAATGTGAATAAGAGCAAGGTTATTAGGTACAGTAGGGTTGAGGGTCAAGTCAATTGGGAGGTAAGTTTGAATGGAGCAAAACTGGAGGAAGTAAAGTGTTTTAGATATCTGGGAGTGGATCTGGCAGCGGATGGAACCATGGAAGCGGAAGTGGATCATAGGGTGGGGGAGGGGGCGAAAATCCTGGGAGCCTTGAAGAATGTGTGGAAGTCGAGAACATTATCTCGGAAAGCAAAAATAGGTATGTTTGAAGGAATAGTGGTTCCAACAATGTTGTATGGTTGCGAGGCGTGGACTATGGATAGAGTTGTGCGCAGGAGGATGGATGTGCTGGAAGTGAGATGTTTGAGGACAATGTGTGGTGTGAGGTGGTTTGATAGAGTAAGTAACGTAAGGGTAAGAGAGATGTGTGGAAATAAAAAGAGCGTCGTTGAGAGAGCAGAAGAGGGTGTTTTGAAATGGTTTGGGCACATGGAGAGAATGAGTGAGGAAAGATTGGCCAAGAGGATATATGTGTCGGAGGTGGAGGGAACGAGGAGAAGTGGGAGACCAAATTGGAGGTGGAAAGATGGAGTGAAAAAGATTTTGTGTGATCGGGGCCTGAACATGCAGGAGGGTGAAAGGAGGGCAAGGAATAGAGTGAATTAGATCGATGTGGTATACCGGGGTTGACGTGCTGTCAGTTGATTGAATCAGGGCATGTGAAGCGTCTGGGGTAAACCATGGAAAGCTGTGTAGGTATATATATTTGCGTGTGTGGACGTATGTATATACATGTTTATGGGGGTGGGCTGGGCCATTTCTTTCGTGTGTTTCCTTGCGCTACCTCGCAAACGCGGGAGACAGCGACAAAGCAAAAAAAAAAAAAACTTATATATGTTTATATATATATATATGTATATATATATATATATATATATATATATATATATATATATATATATATATATATATATATATATATATATATATATATATATATATATATATATATATATATTATTTATTTTATTTATTTTGCTTTGTCGCTGTCTCCCGCGTTTGCGAGGTAGCGCAAGGAAACAGACGAAAGAAATGGCACAACCCACCCCCATACACATGTATATACACACACGTCCACACACGCAAATATACATACCTATACATCTCAATGTACACATATATATACACACAGAGACACATACATATATACCCATGCACACAGTTCAGACTGTCTACCTTTATTCATTCCCATCGCCACCTCCCAACACATGAAATACCATCCCCCTCCCCCCTCATGTGTGCGAGGTAGCGCTAGGAAAAGACAACAAAGGCCCCATTCGTTCACACTCAGTCTCTAGGTGTCATGCAATAAAGCCCGAAACCACAGCTCCCTTTCCACATCCAGGCCCCACACAACTTTCCATGATTTAACCCGGACGCTTCACATGCCCTGATTCAATCCACTGACAGCACGTCAACCCCGGTATACCACATCGATCCAATTCACTCTATTCCTTGCCCGCTTTTCACCCTCCTGCATGTTCAGGCCGCGATAACTCAAAATCTTTTTCACTTCATCTTTCCACCTCCAATTTGGTCTCCCACTTCTCGTTCCCTCCACCTCCAACTCATATATCCTCTTGGTCAATCTTTTCTCTCTCATTCTCTCCATGTGCCCAAACCATTTCGAAACACCCTCTTCTGCTCTCTCAACCACGCTCTTTTTATTTCCACACATCTTTCTTACCATTACATTACCTACTCGATCAAACCACCTCACACCACACATTGTCCTCAAACATCTCATTTCCAGCACATACACCCTCCTGCGCACAACTCTATCCATAGCCCACGCCTCGCAACCATACAACATTGTTGGAAACATTATTCCTTGAAACATACCCATTTTTGCTTTCAGAGATAATGTTCTCGACTTCCACACATTCTTCAAGGCTGCCAGGATTTTCACCCCCTCCCCCACCCTATGATTCACTTCCGCTTCCATGGTTCCATCCGCTGCCAGATCCACTCCCAGATATCTAAAACATTTTACTTCCTCCAGTTTTTCTCCATTCAAACTTACCTCCCAATTGACTTGACCCTCAACACTACTGTACCTAATAACCTTGCTCTTATTCACATTTACTCTTAACATTCTTCTTTCAAACACTACCAAACTCAGTCACCACCTTCTGCAGTTTCTCACATGAATCAGCCACCAGCGCTGTATCATCAGCGAAGAACAACTGACTCACTTCCCAAGCTCTCTCATCCACAACAGACTTCATACTTGCCCTTCTTTCCAAAACTCTTGCAGTCACCTCCCTAACAACCCCATCCGTAAAGAAATTAAACAACCATGGAGACATCACACACCCCTGCCGCAAACCTACATTCACTGAGAACATATCACTTTCATCTCTTCCTACAAGTACACATCACTTACATCCTCCGACCCCATATATTCTTAATACCTTCCACAGAGCATCTCTATCAACTCTGTCATATGCCTTCTCCAGATCCATAAATGCTACATACAAATCCATTTGCTTTTCTAAGTATTTATCACATACATTCTTCAAAGCAAACACTTGATCCACACATCCTCTACCACTTCTGAAACCACACTGCTCTTCCCCAATCTGATGCTCTGTACATGCCTTCACCCTCTCAATCAATACCCGCCCATATAATTTACCAGGAATACTCAACAAACTTATACCTTTGTAGTTTGAGCACTCACTCTTATCCCCTTTGCCTTTGTACAATGGCACTATGCACGCATTCCGCCAATCCTCAGGCACCTTACCATGAGTCATACATACATTAAATAACCTTGCCAACCAGTCAACAATGCAGTCACCCCCTTTTTTTAATAAATTCCACTGCAATACCATCCAAACCTGATGCCTTGCTGGTTTTCATCTTCCGCAAAGCTTTTACTACCTCTTCTCAGTTTAACAAATCATTTTCCCTAACCCTCTCACTTTGCACACCACCTCGACCAAGACACCCTATATCTGCCACTCCATCATCAAACACATTCAAGAAACCTTCAAAATACTCACTCCATCTCCTTCTCACATCACCACTACTTGTTATCATCTCCCCATTTGCGCCCTTCACTGAAGTTCCCATTTGCTCCCTTGTCTTACGCACTTTATTTACCTCCTTCAAGAACATCTTTTTATTCTCCCTAAAATTTAATGATACTCTCTCACCCCAACTCTCATTTGCCCTCTTTTTCACCTCTTCCACTATTCTCTTGACCTCCTGTCTCTTTCTTTTATACATCTCCCACTCAATTGCATTTTTTCCCAGCAAAAATCGTCCAAATGCCTCTCTCTTCTCTTTCACTAATAATCTTACTTCTTCATCCCACCACTCACTACCCTTTCTAATCAACCCACCTCCCACTCTTCTCATGCCACAAGCATCTTTTGCGCAATCCATCACTGATTCCCTAAATACATCCCATTCCTCCCTCACTCTCCTTACTTTCACTGTTCTCACCTTTTTCCATTATGTACTCAGTCTCTCCTGGTGCTTCCTCACACAAGTCTCCTTCCCAAGCTCATTTGCTCTCACCACACTCTTTACCCCAACATTCACTCTTCTTTTCTGAAAACCCATACAAATCTTCACCTTCGCCTCCACAAGATAATGATCAGACATCCCTCCAGTTGCACCTCTCAGCACATTTACATCCAGAAGTCTCTCTTTCGCGCCTGTCAATTAACACGTAATCCAATAACGCTCTCTGGCCATCTCTCCTACTTACATACGTATACTTATGTATATCTCGCTTTTTAAAGCAATTCCCAATCACCAGTCCTTTTTCAGCACACAAATCTACAAGCTCTTCACCTCTTCCATTTACAACACTGAACACCCCATGTATACCAATCATTCCCTCAACTGCCACATTACTCACCTTTGCATTCAAATCACCCATCACTATAACCCGGTCTTGTGCATCAAAAACACTAACACACTCATTCAGCTGCTCCCAAAACACTTGCCTCTCATGATCTTTCTTCTCATGCCCAGGTGCATATGCGCCAATAATCACCCATCTCTCTCCATCAACTTTCAGTTTTACCCATATTAATCGAGAATTTCCTTTCTTACATTCTATCACATACTCCCACAACTCCAGTTTCAGGAGTACTGCTGCTCCTTCCCTTGCTCTTGTCCTCTCACTTACCTCTGACTTTACTCCCAAGACATTTCCAAAACACTCTCCCCCTTTACCCTTGAGTTTCGTTTCACTCAGAGCCAGAACATCCAGGTTGCTTTCCTCAAACATACTACCTACCTCCCATTTTTTCACATCTTGGTTACATCCAAACACATTTAGACACCCCAGTCTGAGCCTACGAGGAGGATTAGCACTCCCAGCGTGACTCCTTCTTCTGTTTCCCATTTTAGAAATTTAAATACAAGGAGGGGAGGATTTCTGGCCCCCCCGCTCCCGTCCCCTCTAGTCGCCTTCTACGACACGTGAGGAATGCGTGGGAAGTATTCTTTCTCCCCTATCCCCAGGGATAATATATATATATATATATATATATATATATATATATATATATATATATATATATATATATATATATATATATATATATATATATATATTTATATATATATATATATATATATATATATATATATATATATATATATATATATATATTAGGTACAGTAGGGTTGAGGGTCAAGTCAATTGGGAGGTGAGTTTGAATGGAGAAAAACTGGAGGAAGTGAAGTGTTTTAGATATCTGGGAGTGGATCTGTCAGCGGATGGAACCATGGAAGCGGAAGTGGATCATAGGGTGGGGGAGGGGGCGAAAATTTTGGGAGCCTTGAAAAATGTGTGGAAGTCGAGAACATTATCCCGGAAAGCAAAAATGGGTATGTTTGAAGGAATAGTGGTTCCAACAATGTTGTATGGTTGCGAGGCGTGGGCTATGGATAGAGTTGTGCGCAGGAGGATGGATGTGCTGGAAATGAGATGTTTGAGGACAATGTGTGGTGTGAGGTGGTTTGATCGAGTAAGTAACGTAAGGGTAAGAGAGATGTGTGGAAATAAAAAGAGCGTCGTTGAGAGAGCAGAAGAGGGTGTTTTGAAATGGTTTGGGCACATGGAGAGAATGAGTTAGGAAAGATTGACCAAGAGGATATATGTGTCGGAGGTGGAGGGAACGAGGAGAAGAGGGAGACCAAATTGGAGGTGGAAAGATGGAGTGAAAAGGATTTTGTGTGATCGGGGCCTGAACATGCAGGAGGGTGAAAGGAGGGCAAGGAATAGAGTGAATTGGAGCGATGTGGTATACAGGGGTTGACGTGCTGTCAGTGGATTGAATCAAGGCATGTGAAGCGTCCGGGGTGAACCATGGAAGGCTGTGTAGGTATGTATATTTGCGTGTGTGGACGTGTGTATGTACATGTGTATGGGGGGGGTTGGGCCATTTCTTTCGTCTGTTTCCTTGCGCTACCTCGCAAACGCGGGAGACAGCGACGAGGTATAAAAAAAAGAAAAAAAAAAAAAAAATATATATATATATATATATATATATATATATATATATATATATATATATATATATATATATATATATATATATATATATATATATATATATATATATATATATATATATATATATATATATATATATATATATATATATGAAAAATGTAAGAAATAATATAGAATATTGAAACTTCTAGCTGGAAATGAAATAAAAAATGAATGTCACATAATGGTTTAACCTCTCGCTATGGAAAAGGGAAATGTGTAATTTATTTGCACAAACGTCAATAGTAGTTTTCATCAATTTAACCACTGTATCATACTGCCTGGTCCACATCTTCTCTTATCATGAAACTGGAATATTGGGTGATTATTGGTGCATATGCACCTGGGCATGAGAAGAAACATCATGAGAGGCAAGTGTTTTGGGAGCAGCTGAATGAGTGTGTTAGTATTTTTGATGCACAAGACCGGGTTATACTGATGGGTGATTTGAATGCAAAGGTGAGTAATGTGGCAGATGAGGGTATAATTGGTATAAATGGGGTGTTCAGTGTTGTAAATGGAAATGATGAAGAGCTTGTAGATTTATTTGCTGAAAAAGGATGTGTGATTGGGAATACCTGGTTTAAAAAGCGAGATATACATAAGTATACGTATGTAAGTAGGAGAGATGGCCAGAGAGCGTTATTGGATATTACGTGTTAATTGACAGGCGCACGAAAGAGAGACTTTTGGATGTTAATGTGCTGACAGGTGCAACTGGAGGGATGTGTGGTCATTATCTTGTGGAGGCGAAGGCGAAGATTTGTATTGGTTCTCAGAAAAGAAGAGTGAATGTTGGGGTGAAGAGGGTGGTGAGAGTAAGTGAGCTTGCGAAGGAGACTTGTGTGAGAGAGTACCAGGAGAGACTGAGTACAGAATGGAAAAAGGTGAGAACAAAGGAGGTAAGGGGAGTGGGGGAAGAATGGGATGTATTTAGGGAAGCAGTGATGGCTTGCGCTAAATATTCTTGTGGCATGAGATACGTGGGAGGTGGGTTGATTAGATAGGGTAGTGAGTGGTGGTATGAAGATGTAAGATTATTAATGAAAGAGAAGAGAGAGGCATTTGAATGATTTTTGCAGGGAAAAAATTGGATATGTATAAAAGTGGGAGATGTATAAAAGAAAGAGGCAGGAGGTCAAGAGAAAGGTGGAAGAGGTGAAAAAGAGGGCAAATGAAAGTTGAGGTGAGAGAGTATCACTTACATTTTAGGGAGAATAAAAAGATGTTTTGGAAGGAGGTAAGCAAAGTGCGTAAGACAAGGGAGCAAATAGGAACTTCAGTGAAGGTCGCTAATGGGAAGGTGAAAACAAGTAGTGGTGATGTGAGAAGGAGATGGAGTGAGTATTTTGAGGGTTTGTTGAATGTGTTTGATGATAGAGTGGCAGATATAGGGTGTTTTGGTCGAGGTGGTGTGCAAAGTGAGAGGGTTAGGGAAAATGATTTGGTAAACAGAGAAGAGGTAGTAAAAGCTTTTGCGGAAGATCAAAGCCGGCAAGGCAGCAGGTTTGGATTGTATTGCAGTGGAATTTATTAAAAAAGGGGTGACTGTATTGTTGAATGGTTGGTAAGGGTATTTAATGTATGTATGATTCATGGTGAGGTGCCTGAGGATTGGCGGAATGCGTGCATAGTGCCATTGTACAAAGGCAAAGGGGATAAGAGTGAGTGCACAAATTACAGAGGTATACGTTTGTTGAGTATTCCTGGTAAATTATATGGGAGGGTATTGATTGAGAGGGTGAAGGCATGTACAGAGCGTCAGACTGGGGAAGAGCAGTGTGGTTTCAGAAGTGGTAGATGATGTGTGGATCAGGTGTTTGCTTTGAAGAATGTATGTGAGAAATACTTAGAAAAGCAAATGGATTTGTATGTAGCATTTATGGATCTTGAGAAGGCATATGATAGAGTTAATAGAAATGCTCTGTGGAAGGTACTAAGAATATATGGTGTGGGAGTAAAGTTGTTAGAAGCAGTGAAAAGTTTTTATCGAGGATGTAAGGCATGTGTACGTGTAGGAAGAGAGGAAAGTGATTGGTTCTCAGTGAATGTAGGGTTGCGGCAGGGGTGTGTGATGTCTCCATGGTTGTTTAATTTGCTTATGGATGGGGTTGTTTGGGAGGTGAATGCAAGAGTTTTGGAAAGAGTGGCAAGTATGAAGACTGTTTTGGATGAGAGAGCTTGGGAAGTGAGTCAGTTGTTGTTCGCTGATAATACAGCGCTGGTGGCTGATTCATGTAAGAAAGTGCAGAAGCTGGTGACTGAGTTTGGTAAAGTGTGTGAAAGAAGAAAGTTAAGAGTAAATGTAAATAAGAGCAAGGTTATTAGGTACAGTAGGGTTGAGGGTCAAGTCCATTGGGAGGGAAGTTTGAATGGAGAAAAACTGGAGGTAGTAAAGTGTTTCAGATATCTGGTAGTGGATCTGGCAGCGGATGGAACCATGGAAGCGGAAGTGATTCATAGGGTGTGGGAGAGGGCGAAAATCCTGGGAGCATTGAAGAATGTGTGGAAGTCGAGAACATTATCTCTGAAAGCAAAAATGAATATGTTTGAAGGAATAGTGGTTCCAACAATGTTGTATTGTTGCGAGGCGTGGGCTATGGATAGAGTTGTGCGCAGGAGGGTGGATGTGCTGGAAATGAGATGTTTGAGGACAATATGTTGTGTGATGTGGTTTGATCGAGTAAGTAATGTAAGGGTAAGAGAGATGTGTGGAAATAAAAAGAGTGTGCTTGAGAGAGCAGAAGAGGATGTTTTGAAATGGTTTGGGAACATGGAGAGAATCAGTGAGGAAAGATTGACCAAGAGGATATATGTGTCGGAGGTGGAGGGAACGAGCAGAGGTGGGGGACCAAATTGGAGGTGGAAAGATGAGTTGAGAAAGATTCTGAGTGATCGGGGCCTGAACATGCATGAGGGTGAAAGGCGGGCAAGGAATAGAGTGAATTAGATCGATGTGGTATACCGGGGTCGACGTGCTGTCAGTGGATTGAATCAGGGCATGTGAAGTGTCTGGGGTAAACCATGGAAAGTTGTGTGGGGCCTGGATGTGGAAAGGGAGCTGTGGTTTCGGGCATTATTGCATGACATCTAGAGACTGAGTTTGAACGAATGGGGCCTTTGTTGTCTTTTCCTTGTGCTACCTCGCACACATGAGGGAACGGGGGTTGTTATTCCATGTGTGGCGAGGTGGCGACGGAATGAATAAAGGCAGACAGAGTGAATTGTGTGCATGTGTATATTTGTTTGTGCCTGTGTGTGTATATATATGTGTATATTGAGATGTATGGGAATGTATATTTGCGTGTGTGGACGTGTATGTATATACATGTGTATGGGGGTGGGTTGGGCCATTTCTTTTGTCTGTTTCCTTGCGCTACGTCGCAAACGCGGGAGACAGCGACAAAGGAAAATAAAAAAAAATAATCTCTCTCTCTCTCTCTCTCTCTCTCTCTCTCTCTCTCTCTATATATATATATATATATATATATATATATATATATATATATATATATATATATATATATATATATATATATATCAGAAAGGATCAAATTTTGCTCGTGATCAAGGCATTCCTATGAGTCCACGGGGAAAATGAAACACGAAAAGTTCCCAAGTGCACTTTCGTGTAATAATCAGATCACCATGGGAGACACAAGAGAGAAATATAACAGTCAGTTTATATACATCGAAGAGATGAAGCTAGGACTCCATTTGGTAAACATGTGATTGTCCAAAGCATACAACAAGAGTTCATGAACTTATCATTTTACAAATCTTATCAACAATAAAGTTATCTAATTTGTATAGACCATCACTTAAATTAGATTATAATTCTTTGTGTATTTAATAATTGAAGATTCAATGATATTTCTCTTGGTAATAGAGTTAGCGTTAATCACTGAGATGCCGTTACTCCAGTCAGTACAATGATCATAGTTTTTAACATGATTAAACAAGGCATTTGATTCTTGTCTCTTTCTTATACTATATTTATGTTGCTTAATTCTAACAGAAAGATCCTTACCAGTCTGACCAACATAAAATTTATCACAGTTTCCACAAGGGCCTATATAGATGCAACCAAGAGAATTTTTTGGTGAGTTCCTGATTAAGATATTCTTTATAGTATTATTGCTGCTAAAGGCAGCATTTACATTAAAAGATTTAAGGAACAGGGGAAGCAAAGTCAAGTATTATTAATAGAGAGAACTAAAAGATTCTTGGTGTCAGTGGGAGGTTTGGGCTTAACTCTGTAAAATGATTCCGTTGCTATTTTATGGGATTTATCAATTAAAGATCTAGGGTACTTTAACTTAGATCCAATAGAATATATCTTCTCGAACTCATCATCAATAAACTCTGGACTGCAAATACGTAATGCCCTAAGGAACATAGATTGAAATGATAATAATTTAACTCTCTCATTTTGAGATGAGTAATAATGGATATATGAGAACACATTGGTGGGTTTTCTGTATATGCTAAACTTAAACTTGTTTCCTTGTCTATGGATCATGCAATCTAAATATGGTAACATACCATTATTTTCATTTTCTACAGTAAATTTAATGAAAGGCACTAAATTGTTAAGTAAGGGGAGAAATATTTGTAAATTTTCATTTGTTGACCAAACACAAAGAACATCATCTACATACCTAAACCAAATTGCATTAGAAGGTAAGATATCCTTTAGTAATTTCGTTTCAAAAAATTCCATGTAAAGATTACTTAGTACAGGTGAAAGACTGGTTACCCATTGCCATACCAAATTTTTGAGCATAATAATCTCCATTAAATTGAAATACCAGTCTTTTATAAACAATTTTATCAGTTCAGTGAAATTAGACTCTGAAAGAGGTAAATGAATATCATCCAAAACATCAAATAAATATTCAAAAAGGTCATCAACCGGAACTGTAGTGAAAAGTTAGGAAACATCAAAGCTAACTAGTTTGAAATCAAAATTAACATTGATATTGTTAAGCTTGTTGACTAAATCTACATTGTTCATGATATTAGAATTTGATACCTTACACACTAGAGGGCTTAATAAGGAAACTAGCCATTTTGACAATTTATATGTGATGGAGCCTACTGAACTCACTATAGGTCTTGCTGGAAAATTCTGTTTATGTTTTTTGTTAAGTCCATACATATATGGCAATGAAGGGGACAAAGATGACAAACTTTTGATAAGAGAAATTGATAAATCCCTTAAGTTAGCAAAGAAATCATTTTATAGAGTTGAGCCCAAAACTACCATTGACACCGAGAATCTTTTAGTTCTCCCTTTTGATAATAATTCTACTTTGCTCCCCATGTTGCTTAAATCCTTTGATGTAAATGTTGCCTTTAGCAACAATAATACTATGAAGAATATCTTAATCAGGAATTCACCAGAAAATTCTCATGGATGCAACTGTTAAGTGCCTTGTGGAAACTGTGATAAATTTTATGTTGGTCAGACTGGTAAGGATCTATCTGTTAGCCTTAAGCAACATAAATATAGTATAAGAAATGGACAAGAATCAAATGCCTTGTTTAATCACGTTAAAAACTATGATCATTGTATTGACTGGAGTAACGCCATCTCAAGTATTAACTCTATTACCAAATGTCATTGAATCTTCTATTATGAAATACACAAAGAATAATAATCTTAATATTAGTGATTGTCTGTACAAATTAGATAACTTTATTGTTGATAAAATTTGTAAGATGATAAGTTTATGAACGCTCGTTGTATGTTTGGGAAATCACTTGTTTACGAAATGGCGTCCTAGCTTCGTCTCTTCGATGTATATCAATTGACTGTTATATTTCTCTCTTGTCTCTCCGCTGATGATCTAATCATTACACGAAAGTGCACTTGGGAAGTTACCGTGCTTCATTTTCCCAGTGGACTCATAGAAATATATATATATATATATATATATATATATATATATATATATATATATATATATATATATATATATATATATATATATATATATATATATATATATATATATTTCTAAAAGGGGAAATAGAAGAGGGAGTCACGCGGGGAGTGCTCATCCTCCTCGAAGGCTCAGATTGGGGTGACTAAATGTGTGTGGATGTAACCAAGATGAGAAAAAAGGAGAGATTGGTTGTATGTTTGAGGAGGGGAATGCTTTGGTTCTGAGTGAAACGAAGATCAAGGGAGTAAAGTCAGGGGTTAGTGAGAAGACAAAAGCAAGGGAAGGAGTAGCAGTACTCCTAAAACAGGAGTGGTGGGAGTATGTGATAAAGTGTAAGAAAGTAAACTCTAGATTCATTTGGGTAAAACTGAAAGTTGATGGAGAGAGATGAGTGATTATTGGTGCATATGCACCTGGGCATGAGAAGAAAGATCATGAGAGGCAAGTGTTTTGGGAGCAGTTGAATGAGTGTGTTAGTGGTTTTGATGCACGAGACAGGGTTATAGTGTTGGGTGATTTGAATGCAAAGGTGAGTAATATGGCAGTTGAGGGAATAATTGGTATACATGGGGTGTTCAGTATTGTAAAGGGAGATGGTGAGAAGCTTGTAGATTTCTGTGCTGAAAAAGGACTGGTGATTGGGAATACCTGGTTTAAAAAGAGAGATATACATAAGTATACGTATGTAAGTAGGAGAGATGATGACCAGAGAGCGTTATTGAATTATGTGTTACCTGACAGGTGCGCGAAAGAGAGACTTTTGGATATTAATGTGGTGAGAGGTGCAACTGGAGAGATGTCTGATCATTATCTGGTGGAGGCGAGGGTGATGATTTGTAGAGGTTTTCAGAAAAGGAGAGAGAATGTTGGGGTGAAGAGAGTGGTGAGTGTAAACGAGCTTGGGAAGGAGACTTGTGTAAGGAAGTACCAGGAGAGACTGAGTACAGAATGGAAAAAGGTGAGAACAAAGGACGTAAGGGGATTGGGGGAGGAATGGGATGTATTTAGGGAAGCAGTGAGGGCTTGCGCAAAAGATGCTTGTGGCATGAGAAGCGTGGGAGGTGGGCAGATTAGAAAGTTTAGTGAGTGGTGGGAGGAAGAAGTAAGATTGTTATTGAAAGAGAAGAGAGAGGCATTTGGACGATTTTTGCAGGGAAATAATGCAAATGAGTGGGGAGATGTATAAAAGAAAGAGGCAGGAGGTCAAGAGAAAGGTGCAAGAGGTGAAAAAGAGGGCAAATGAGAGTTGGGGTGAGAAAGTATCATTAAATTTTAGGGAGAATTAAAAGATGTTTTGGAAGGAGGTAGATAAAGTGCGTAAGACAAGGGAACAAATGGAACTTCAGTGAAGGGGGCTAATGGGGAGTTGATAACAAGTAGTGGTGATATGAGCAGGAGACTGAGTGAGTATTTTGGAGGTTTCTTGAATGTGTTTGATGATGGAGATGCAGATATAGGGTGTTTTGGTCGAGGTGGTGTGCAAAGTGAGAGGGTTAGGGAAAATTATTTGGTAAACAAGAGAAATGGTAATAAAAGCTTTGCGGAAAATGAAAGCCGGCAAGGCAGTGGGTTTGGATGGTATTGCAGTGGAATTTATTAAAAGGGGGTGACTGTATTGTTGACTGGTTGGTAAGCATATTTAATGCATATATGATTCATGGTGAGGTGCCTGAGGATTGGCGGAATGCTTGCATAGTGGCATTATACAAAGGCAAAGAGGATAAGAGTGAGTGCCCGAATTACAGAGGTATACGTTCGTTGAGTATTACTGGTAAATTATATGGGAGGGTATAGATTGAGAGGGTGAAGGCATGTACAGAGCATTAGATATGGGAAGAGCAGTGTGGTTTCAGAAGTGGTAGAGGATGTGTGGATCAGGTGTTTGTTTTGAAGAATGTATTTGAGAAATACTTAGAAAAGCAAATGGATTTGTATGTAGCATTTATGGATCTGGAAAAGGCTTACGATAGAGTTGATAGAGATACTCTGTGGTAGGTATTAAGGATATATGGAGTGGGAGGCAAGTTGTTAGAAGCAGTGAAAAGTTTTATCGAGGATGTAAGTCATGTGTACGTGTAGGAAGAGAGGACAGTGATTGGTTCTCAGTGAATGTAGGTTAGCGGCAGGGGTGTGTGATGTCTCCATGGTTGTTTAATTTTTTTTATGGATGGGGTTGTTAGGGAGGTGAATGCAAGAGTTTTGGAAAGAGGGGCAAGTATGCAGTCTGTTGTGGATGAGAGAGATTGGGAAGTGAGTCAGGTGTTGTTCGATATGATACTGCGCTGGTGGCTGATTCATGTGAGAAACTGCAGAAGCTTAGTGTGTTAAAGAAGAAAGTTGAGAGGAAATGTGAATAAGAGCAAGGTTATTAGGTACAGTAGGGTTGAGGGTCAATTCAATTGGGAGGTAAGTTTGAATGGAGAAAAAACTGGAGGAAGTAAAGTGTTTTAGATATCTGGGAGTGGATCTGGCAGCAGATGGAACCATGGAAGTGGAAGTAAATCATAGGGTGGAGGAGGGGAAAAAAATTCTGGTGTTAGTGAGGGAACAAGAGCAAGGAAAGGAGTAGCACTACTCCTGAAACAGGAGTTGTGGGAGTATGTGATAGAATGTAAGAAAGGAAACTCTAGATTAATATGGGTAAAACTGAAAGTTGATGGATAGAAATCGGTGATTATTGGTGCATATGCAACTGGGCATGAATAGAAAGATCATGAGAGGCAAGTGTTTTGGGAGCAGCTGAATGAATGTGTTAGTGGTTTTGAGGCACAAGACCGGGTTATAGTGATGAGTGATTTGAATGCAAAGGTGAGTAATGTGGCAGTTGAGGGAATAATTGGTATACATGGGGTGTTCAGTGTTGTAAATGGAAATCGTGAAGAGCTTGTAGATTAATGTGCTGAAAAAGGACTGGTGATTGGGAATACCTGGTTTAAAAAGCGAGATATACATAAGTATACGTATGTAAGTAGGAGAGATGGCCAGAGAGCGTTATTGGATTACGTGTTAATTGACAGGCGCGCTAAAGAGAGACTTTTGGATGTTAATGTGCTGACAGGTGCAACTAGAGGGATGTCTGATCATTATCTTGTGGAGGCGAAGGTGAAGATTTGTATGGGTTTTCAGAAACGAAGAGAGAATGTTGGGGTGAAGAGGGTGGTGAGAGTTAGTGAGCTTGGGAAGGAGACTTCTGTGAGGAAGTACCAGGAGAGACTGAGTACAGAATGGAAAAAGGTGAGAACAAAGGTGGTATAGGGAGTGGGGGAGGAATGGGATGTATTTAGGGAATCAGTGATAGATTGCGCAAAAGATGCTTGTGGCGTGAAAAGCGTGGGTGGTGGGTTGATTAGGAAAGGTAGTGAGTGGTGGGATGAAGAAGTAAGATTATTATTGAAAGTGAAGAGAGAGGCATTTGGACAATTTTTGCAGGGATAAAATGCAAATGAGTGGGATATGTATAAAAGAAAGAGGCAGGAGGTGAAGAGAAAGGTGCAAGAGGTGAAAAAGATGGCAAGTGAGAGTTGGGGTGAGAAAGTATCATTAAATTTTAGGGAGAATAAAAAGATGTTTTGGAAGGAGGTAGATAAAGTGCGTAAGACAAGGAAACAAATGGAACTTCAGTGAAGGGGGCTAATGGGGAGGTGATAACAAGTAGTGGTGATATGAGCAGGAGATTTTGTGAGTATTTTGGAGGTTTGTCGAATGTGTTTCATGATGGAGATGCAGATACAGGGTGTTTTGGTCGAGGTGGTGTGCAAAGTGAGAGGGTTAGGGAAAATTATTTGGTAAACAGAGAAATGGTAATAAAAGCTTTGCGGAAGATGAAAGCCGGCAAGGCAGTGGGTTTGGATGGTATTGCAGTGGAATTTATTAAAAGGGGGTGACTGTATTGTTGACTGGCTGGTAAGGTTATTTGATGCATATATGATTCATGGTGAGGTGCCTGAAGATTGTCGGAATGCTTGCATAGTGACATTATACAAAGGCAAAGGGGATAAGTGTGAGTGCTCAAATTACAGAGGTATACGTTCGTTGAGTATTACTGGTAAATTATATGGGAGGGTATAGATTGAGAGGGTGAGGGCATGTACAGAGCATCAGATATGGGAAGAGCAGTGTGGTTTCAGAAGTGGTAGAGGATGTGTGGATCAGGTGTTTGCTTTTAAGAATGTATTTGAGAAATACTTAGAAAAGCAAATGGATTTGTATGTAGCATTTATGGATCTGGAAAAGGCTTATGATAGAGTTGATAGAGATACTCTGTGGTAGGTATTAAGGATATATGGAGTGGGAGGCAAGTTGTTAGAAGCAGTGAAAAGTTTTATCGAGGATGTAAGTCATGTGTACGTGTAGGAAGAGAGGACAGTGATTGGTTCTCAGTGAATGTAGGTTAGCGGCAGGGGTGTGTGATGTCTCCATGGTTGTTTAATTTTTTTTATGGATGGGGTTGTTAGGGAGGTGAATGCAAGAGTTTTGGAAAGAGGGGCAAGTATGCAGTCTGTTGTGGATGAGAGAGATTGGGAAGTGAGTCAGGTGTTGTTCGCTATGATACTGCGCTGGTGGCTGGTTCATGTGAGAAACTGCAGAAGCTGGTGACTGAGTTTGGTAAAGTGTGTTAAAGAAGAAAGTTGAGAGGAAATGTGAATAAGAGCAAGGTTACTAGGTACAGTAGGGTTGAGGGTCAATTCAATTGTGAGGTAAGTTTGAATGGAGAAAAACTGGAGGAAGTAAAGTGTTTTAGATATCTGGGAGTGGATCTGGCAGCAGATGGAACCATGGAAGTGGAAGTAAATCATAGGGTGGAGGAGGGGACAAAAATTCTGGTGTTAGTGAGGGAACAAGAGCAAGGAAAGGAGTAGCACTACTCCTGAAACAGGCGTTGTGGGAGTATGTGATAGAATGTAAGAAAGGAAATTCTAGATTAATATGGGTAAAACTGATAGTTGATGGATAGAGATCGGTGATTATTGGTGCATATGCACCTGGGCATGAATAGAAAGATCATGAGAGGCAAGTGTTTTGGGAGCAGCTGAATGAATGTGTTGGTGGTTTTGAGGCGCAAGACCGGGTTATAGTGATGAGTGATTTGAATGCAAAGGTGAGTAATGTGGCAGTTGAGGGAATAATTGGTATACATGGGGTGTTCAGTGTTGTAAATGGAAATCGTGAAGAGCTTGTAGATTTATGTGCTGAAAAAGGACTGGTGATTGGGAATACCTGGTTTAAAAAGCGAGATATACATAAGTATACGTATGTAAGTAGGAGAGATGGCCAGAGAGCGTTACTAGATTACGTGTTAATTGACAGGCGCGCGAAAGAGAGACTTTTGGATGTTAATGTGCTGACACGAGCAACTAGAGGGATGGCTGATCATTATCTTGTGGAGGCGAAGGTGAAGATTTGTATGGGTTTTCAGAAAGGAAGAGAGAATGTTGTGGTGAAGAGGGTGGTGCGAGTTAGTGAGCTTGGGAAGGAGACTTGTGTGAGGAAGTACCAGGAGACACTGAGTACAGAATGGAAAAAGGTGAGATCAAAGGAGGTATAGGGAGTGGGGGAGGAATTGGATGTATTTAGGGAATCAGTGATGGATTGCGCAAAAGATGCTTGTGGCATGAGAAGCGTGGGTGGTGGGTTGATTAGGAAGGGTAGTGAGTGGTAGGATGAAGAAGCAAGATTATTAGTGAAAGAGAAGATAGAGGCATTTGGACGATTTTTGCTGGGAAAAAATGCAATTGAGTGGGAGATGTATAAAAGAAAGAGACAGGAGGTCAAGAGAAAGGTGCAAGAGGTAAAAAAGCGGGCAAATGAGAATTGGGGTGAGAGAGTATCATCAAATTCTAACGAGAATAAAAAGATGTTGTGGAAGGAGTTAAATAAAGTGAGTAAGACAAGGGAGCAAATGGGAACTTCAGTGAAGGGTGGAAATGGGGAGGTGATAACAAGTAGTGGTGATGTGAAAAGGAGATGGAGTGAGTATTTTGAAGGTTTGATGAATGTGTTTGATGATAGAGTGGCAGATATAGGGTGTTTTGGTCGAGGTGGTGTGCAAAGTGAGAGGGTTAGGGAAAATGATTTGGTAAACAGAAAAGAGGTAGTAAAAGCTTTGCGGAAGATGAAAGCCGGCAATGCAGAAGGTTTGGATGGTATTGCAGTGGAATGTATTAAAAAAGGGGGTGACTGTATTGTTGACTGGTTGGTAAGGTTATTTAATATATTTATGACTCATTGTGAGGTGCCTGAGGATTGGTGGAATGCGTGCATAGTGCCATTGTACAAAGGCAAAGGGGATAAGAGTGAGTGCTCAAATTACAGAGGTATAAGTTTGTTGAGTATTCCTGGTAAATTGTATGGGAGGGTATTGATTGAGAGGGTGAAGGCATGTACAGAACATCAGATTGGGGAAGAGCAGTGTGGTTTCAGAAGTGGTAGAGGATGTGTGAATCAGGTGTTTACTTTGAAGAATGTATGTGAGAAATACTTAGAAAAGCAAATGGATTTGTATGTAGCATTTATGGATCTGGAGAAGGCATATGATAGAGTTGATAGAGATGCTCTGTGGAAGGTATTAAGAGTATATGGTGTGGGAGGCAAGTTGTTAGAAGCAGTGAAAAGTTTTTATCGAGGATGTAAGGTATGTGTACGTGTAGGAAGAGAGGAAAGTGATTGGTTTTTTAGTGAATGTAGGTTTGAGGCAGGGGTGTGTGATGTCTCCATGGTTGTTTAATTTGCTTATGGATGAGGTTGTTAGGGAGGTGAATGGAAGAGTTTTGGAAAGAGGGCAAGTATGAAGTCTGTTGTGAAGGAGAGAGCTTGGGAAGTGAGTCAGTTGGTGTTCGCTGATGATACAGCGCTGGTGGCTGATTCATATGAGAAACTGCAGAAGATGGTGACTGAGTTTGGCAAAGTGTGTGAAAGAAGAAAGTTAAGAGCAAATGTAAATAAGAGCAAGGTTATTAGGTTCAGTAGGGTTGAGGGTCAAGTCAATTGGGAGGTAAGTTTGAATGGAGAAAAACTGGAGGAAGTAAAGTGTTTTAGATATCTGGGAGTGGATCTGGCAGCGGATGGAACCATGGAAGCGGAAGTGAATCATAGGGTGGGGGAGGGGGCGAAAATCCTGGGAGCATTGAAGAGTGTTTGGAAGTCGAGAACATATTCTCGGAAAGCAAAAATGAGTATGTTTGAAGGAATAGTGGTTCCAATAATGTTGTATGGTTGCGAGGCGTGGGCTATGGGTAGAGTTGTGCTCAGGAGGGTGGATGTGCTGGAAATGAGATGTTTGAGGACAATGTGTGGTGTGAGGTGGTTTGATCGAGTAAGTAATGTAAGGGTAAGAGAGATGTGTGAAAATAAAAAGAGCGTGGTTGAGAGAGCAGAAGAGGGTGTTTTGAAATGGTTTGGGCACATGGAGAGAATGAGTGAGGAAAGATTGCCCAAGAGGATATATGTGTCAGAGGTGGAGGGAAAGAGGAGAAGAGGGAGACCAAATTGGAGGTGGAAAGACGGAGTGAAAAAGATTTTCTGTGATCGGGGCCTGAACATGCAGGAGGGTTAAAGGAGGGCAAGGAATAGAGGGAATTGGATCGATGTGGTATACCGGGGTTGACGTGCTGTCAGTGGATTGAATCAGGGCATGTGAAGCGTCTGGGGTAAACCATTGAAAGTTGTGTGGGGCCTGGATGTGGAAAGGGAGCTGTGGTTTCGGGCATTATTGCATGACAGATAGAGACTGAGTGTGAACGAATTGGGCCTTTGGTGTCTTTTCCTTGTGCTACCTCGCACACATGAGGGGGGAGAGGGATGGTATTCCATGTGTGGCGAGGTGGCGATGGGAATGAATAAGGGCAGACAGTGTTAATTATCTGCATTGGTATATATGTATGTGTTTGTGTGTGTATATATATATGTGTACATTGAGATATATAGGTATGCATATCTGCGTGTGTGGACGTGTATGTAAATACATTGTGTATGATGGTGGGTTAGGCCATTTCTTTCGTCTGTATCCTTGCGCTACCTCACAAACGCGAGAGACAGACGCTTCATATCCATAGCCACACATTACCCCAGACTCTTCAAATGCTCTGATTCAATCCACCGACAGCACGTCAACCTCGGTATACCATATCAATCCAATTCACTTTATTCCTTGCCCTCCTTTCACCCTCCTGCATGTTCAGGCCCCGATCACACAAAACCTTTTTCACTGAATCTTTCCATCTCCAATTTGGTCACCCACTTCTCCTCGTTCCCTCCACCTCCGACACATATATCCTCTTGGTCAATCTTCCCTCACTCATTCTCTCCATGTGCCCAAACCATTTCAAAACACCCTCTTCTGCTCTCTCAACCACGCTCTTTTTATTTCCACATAACTCTCTTACCCTTGCGTCACTTACGCGATCAAACCACCTCACACCACATATTGTCCTCAAACATCTCATTTCCAGCACATCCATCCTCCTGCGCACAACTCTATCCATAACCCACTTCTCGCAACCATACAACATTGTTGGAACCACTATCCTTCAAACATACCCATTTTTGCTTTCCGAAATAATGTTCTCGACTTCCACACATTCTTCAAGGCTCCCAGGATTTTCGCCCCCTCCCCCACCATATGATCCACTTCCGCCTCCATGGTTCCATCCGCTGCCAGATCCACTCCCAGATATCCCAGATATATATATATATATATATATATATATATATATATATATATATATATATATATATATATATATATATATATATATATATATATATATATATCTTTTTCTTTTTTTTTTCCTTTTCGCTTTCTCTCGCGTTTCCAAGGTAGCGCAAGAAAACAGACGAAAGAAATGGCCCAACCCACCCCCATACACATGTATATACATACACGTCCACACACGCAAATATACATACCTACACAGCTTTCCATGGTTTACCCCAGACGCTTCACATGCCCTGATTCAATCCACTGACAGCACGTCAACCCCTGTATACCACATCTATCCAATTCCCTCTATTCCTCGCCCTCCTTTCACCCTCCTGCATGTTCAGGCCCCAATCACACAAAATCTTTTTCACTCCATCTTTCCACATCCAATTTGGTCTCCCACTTCTCCTCGTTCCCTCAACATCCGACACATATATCCTCTTGGTCAATCTTTCCTCACTCTTTCTCTCCATGTGCCCAAACCATTTCAAAACACCCTCATCTGCTCTCTCAATCACGCTCTTTTTATTTCCATACATCTCTCTTACCCTCACGTTACTTACTCGATCAAACCACCTCACACCACATATTGTCCTCAAACATCTCATTTCCAGCACATCCACCCTCCTGCGCACAACTCTATCCATAGCTCACGCCTCGCAACCATACAACATTGTTGGAACCACTATTCCTTCAAACATACCCATTTTTGCTTTCCGAGATAATGTTCTCGACTTCCACACATTCTTCAAGGCTCCCAGGATTTTCGCCCCCTCCCCCACCCTATGATCCACTTCCGCTTCCATGGTTCCATCCGCTGCCAGATCCACTCCCAGATATCTGAAACACTTTACTTCCTCCAGTTTTTCTCCATTCAAACTTACCTAACAATTGACTTGACCCTCAACACTACTGTACCTAATAATCTTGCTCTTATTCACATTTACTCTTAACTTTCTTCTTTCACACACCTTACCAAACTCAGTCACAAACCTCTGCAGTTTCTCACATGAATCAGCCACCAGCGCTGTATCATCAGCGAACAACAACTGACTCACTTACAAAGCTCTCTCATCCACAACAGAATTCATACTTGCCCCTCTTTCAAAAACTCTTGCACTCACCTCCCTAACAACCCCATCCATAAACAAATTAAACAACAATGGAGACATCACACACCCCTGCCGCAAACCTACATTCACTGAGAACCAATCACTTTCCTCTCTTCCTACACGTACACATGCCTTACATCCTCGATAAAAACTTTCCACTGCTTCTAACAACTTGCCTCCCACACCATATATTCTTAATACCTTCCACAGAGCATCTTTATCAACTCCATCATATGCCTTCTCCCGATCCATAAATGCTACATACAAATCCATTTGCTTTTCTAAGTATTTATCACATACATTCTTCAAAGCAAACACCTGATCCACACATCCTCTACCACTTCTGAAACCACACTACTCTTCCCCATTCTGATGCTCTGTACATGCCTTCACCCTCTCAATCAATACCCACCCATATAATTTACCAGGAATACTCAACAAACTTATACCTCTGAAATTTGAGAACTCACCCTTATCCCCTTTGCCTTTGTACAATGGCACTATGCACGCATTCCGCCAATCCTCAGGCACCTCACCATGAGTCATACAAACATTAAATAACCTTACCAAACAGTCAATAATACAGTCACCCCCCTTTTTTTCATAAATTTCGCTGCAATATATATAAATTTATATATAAATATATATATATATATATATATATATATATATATATATATATATATATATATATATATATATATATGTATATATTTTTTTTTTCCTTTGACGCTGTCTCCCGCGTTGGCGACGTAGCGCAAGGTATAGGTATCAGACGAAAGAAATGGCCCAACCCACCCCCATACACATGTATATACATACACGTCCACACACGTAAATATACATACCTACACAGCTTTCCATGGTTTACCCCAGACGCTTCACATGCCCTGATTCAATCCACTGACAGCACGTCAATCCCGGTATACCACATCGATCCAATTCACTCTATTCCTTGCCCTCCTTTCACCCTCCTGCATGTTCAGGCCCTGATCACACAAAATCTTTTTCACTCCATCTTTCCACCTCCAATTTGGTCTCCCACTCCTCCTCGTTCCCTCCACCTCCGACACATATATCCTCTTGGTCAATCTTTCCTCACTCATTCTCTCCATGTGCCCAAACCATTTCAAAACACCCTCCTCTGCTCTCTCAACCACGCTCTTTTTATTTCCACACATCTCTCTTACCCTTACGTTACTTACTCGATCAAACCACCTCACACTACACATTGTCCTCAAACATCTCATTTCCAGCACATCCATCCTCCTGCGCACAACTCTATCCATAGCCCACGCCTCGTAACCATACAACATTGTTGGAACCACTATTCCTTCAAACATACCCATTTTTGCTTTCCGAGATAATGTTCTCGACTTCCACACATTCTTCAAGGCTCCCAGGATTTTCGCCCCCTCCCCCACCCTATGATCCACTTCCGCTTCCATGGTTCCATGCGCTGCCAGATCCACATTCAGATATCTAAAACACTTTACTTCTTCCAGTTTTTCTCCATTCAAACTTACCTCCCAAGTTACTTGACCCTCAACCCTAATGTACCTAATAAGCTTTCTCTTATTCACATTTACTCTTAACTTTCTTCTTTCACACACTTTACCAAACTCAGTCACCAGCTTCTGCAGTTTCTCACTTGAATCAGCCACCAGCGCTGTATCATCAGCGAACAACAACTGACTCACTTCCCAAGTTCTTTCGTCCACAACAGACTTCATACTTGCTCCTCTTTCCAAAACTCTTGCATTCACCTCCCTAACAACCCCATCCATAAGCAAATCAAACAACCATGGAGACATCACACACCCCTGCCGCAAACCTACATTCACTGAAAACCAATCACTTTCCTCTCTTCCTGCACATACACATGCCTTACACCCTCGATAAAAACTTTTCACTGCTTCTAAGAACTTGCCTCCCATACAATATATTCTTAATACCTTCCACAGAGCATCTCTATCTCTATCATATGCCTTCTCCAGATCCATAAATGCTACATACAAATCCATTTGCTTTTCTAAGTATTTATCACATACATTCTTCAAAGCAAACACCTGATCCACACATCCTCTACCACTTCTGAAACCACACTGCTCTCACAATCTGATGCTCTGTACATGCCTTATATGCCTTATATATATATATATTTGCGTGTGTGGACGTATATATATACATGCGTATGGGGGTGGGTTGGGCCATTTCTTTCGTCTGTTTCCTTGTGCTACCTCGCAAACGCGGGAGACAGCGACAAAGCAAAAACAAAAAAAAATATTTAAAAATATATATATATATATATATATATATATATATATATATATATATATATATATATATATATATATATATATATATATATATATATATATATATATATATATATATATATATATATATATATATATATATATATATATATATATATATATATATATATATATATATATATATATATATATATATATATATATATATATATATATATATATATATATATATATATATATATATATATATATATATATATATATATATATATATATATATATATATATATATATATTTATATATATATATATATATATATATATATATATATATATATATATATATATATATATATATATATATATATATATATATATATATATATATATATATATATATATATATATATATATATATATATATATATATATATATATATATATATATATATATATATATATATATATATATATATATATATATATATATATATACATATATATATGTATATTTATCAATGGGGATAGGGGAGAAAGAATACTTCCCACGCATTCCTCAGGTTTCGTAGAAGGCGACTAAAGGGGACGGGAACGTAAGGCCTGAAACCCTCCCCTCCTTGTATTTTAACTTTCTAAAAGGGGAAACAGAAGAAGGAGTCACGCGGGGAGTGCTCATCCTCCCCGAAGGCTCAGATTGGGGTGTCTAACTGTCTGTGGATGTAACCAAGATAAGAAAAAAGGAGAGATAGGTAGTATATTTGAGGAAAGGATCCTGGATGTTTTGGATATGAGTGAAACGAAGCTCAAGGGTAAAGGGGAAGAGTGGTTTGTGAAAGTCTTGGGAGTAAAGTCAGGGGTTAGTGAGAAGACAAGTGCAAGGGAAGGAGTATCACTACTCCTGAAGCAGGAGTTGTGTGAGTGTGTGATAGAGTGTAAGAAAGTAATTTCTAGATTGATTTGGGTAAAACTGAAAGTTGATGGAGAGAGATAGGTAATTATTGGTGCATATGCACCTGGGTGTAAGAAAGTAAACTCTAGACTAATATCGGTAAAATTGAAAGTGGTCAGAGAGAGAGATGATTGATCATTGGTGCATATGCGCCTGGGCATGAGAAGAAAGGTCATGAGAGGCAAGTGTTTTGGGAGCAGCTAAATGAGTGTGTTACTGGATTTGATGCACAACACCGTGTTATAGTGATGGGTGATTTGAATGCAAAGGTGAATAATGTGGCAGTTGAGGGAATAATTGGTATACATGGGGTGTTCAGTGTTGTAAATGGAAATGGTGAAGAGCTTGTAGATTTATGTGCTGAAAAATGACTGGTAATGGGAATACCTGGTTTAAAAATCGAGATATGCATAAGTATACGCATGTAGGTAGGAGAGATGGCCAGAGAGCGTTATTAGGTTACGTGTTAATTTATAGGAGCGCGAAAGGGAGACTTTTGGAAGTTAATGTGGTGAGAGGTGCAACTGGAGGGATGTCTGATCATTATCTTGTGGAGTCGAAGGTGAAGATTTGTGGGGGTTTTCAGAAAATGTGATAATGTTCGGGTGAGGAGAGTGGTGAGAGTAAGTGAGCTTGGGAAGGAGACTTGTGTGAGGAAGTACCAGGAGAGACTGAGTACAAAATGGAAAAAGGTGATAACAAAGGAGGTAAGGGGAGAGGGGGAGGAATGGGATGTATTTAGGTAAGCAGTGATGGCTTGCGCAAAACATGCTAGTGGCATAAGAAGCGTGGGAGGTGGGTTGATTAGAAAGGTAGTGAGTGGTGGTATGAAGAAGTAAGATTATTAGTGAAAGAGAAGAGAGAGAGGCATTTGGACGATTTTTGCAGGGAAAAAATGAAAATGAGTGGGAGATGTATGAAAGAAAGAGGGACGTCAAGAGAAAGGTGCAAGAGGTAAAAAAAATAGCAAATGAGAGTTGTGGTGAGAGAGTATCATTAAATTTTAGAAAGAATAAAAAGATGTTTTGGAAGGAGCAGGCACCACGTTTGGATAGTATTGCAGTGGAATTTTTCAAAAAAGGGGGTGACTGTATTGTTGACTGGTTGGTAAGGTTATTTAATGTATGTAGGATTCATGGTGAGGTGCCTGAGGATTGGCGAAATGCTTGCATAGTGCCATTGTACAAAGGCAAAGGGGATAAGAGTGAGTGCTCAAATTACAGAAGTATAAGTTTGTTGAGTATTATTGGTAAATTATATGAGAGGGTACTGATTGAGAGGGTGAAGGCATGTACAAAGCATCAGATTGGGGAAGAGCGGTGTGGTTTCAGAAGTGATAGAGGATGTTTTGATCAGGTGTTTGCTTAGAAGAATGTATGTGAGAAATACTTAGAAAGCCAAATGGATTTGATTGTAGCATTTATGGATCTGGAGAAGGCATATGATAGAGTTGATAGAGAGGCTTTCTAGAAGGTATTAAGCATAAATGGTGTGGTAGGCAAGTTGTCAGAAGCAGTGAAAAGATTTTATCGAGGATGTAAGGCATATGTACGTGTAGGGAGAGAGGAAAGTGATTGGTTCTCAGTGAATGTAGGTTTGCGGCAGGGGTGTGTGATGTCTCCATGTTTGTTTAATTTGTTTATGGATGGGGTTGTTTGGTAGGTGAATGCAAGAGTTTTGGAAAGAGGGGCAAGTATGAAGTCTGTTGTGGATGAGAGAGCTTGGGAAGTGAGTCAGTTGTTGTTCGCTGATGATACAGCGCTGGTGGCTGCTTCATTTGAGAAACTGCATAAGATGGTGACTCAGGTTGGTAAATTGTGTGAAAGAAGAAAGTTAATAGTTAATGTGAATAAGAGCTAAGTTATTAGGTACAGTAGGGTTGAGGGTCAAGTCAAATGGGATGTAAGTTTCAATGGAGAGAAACTGGAGGAAGTAAAGTGTTTTAGATATCTGTGATTGGATCTAGCAGCGGATAGAAACGTGGAAGCGGAAGTGAATCATAGGATGGGGGAGGGGGCGAAAACGGTGCGAGCCTTAAAGAATGTTTGGAAGTCGAGAACATTATATCGGAAAGCAAAAATGGGTATGTTTGAAGCAATAATGGTTCCAACAATGTTGTATGGCTGCCAGGCGTGGGCTATGGATATAGTTGTGCGCAGGAGGGTAGATGTGCTGAAAATGAGATGTTTGAGGACAATGTGTGGTGTGAGGTGGTTTGATCGAGTAAGTAATATAAGGGTAAGAGAGATGTGTGGGAATAAAAAGAGCGTGGTTGAGAGAGCAGAAGAGGGTGTCTTGAAATGGTTGAGGCACATGGAGAGAATGAGTTAGGAAAGATTTACCAAGAGAATATATGTGTCGGAGGTGGAGGGAACGAGAAGTGGGAGATCAATTGGAGGTGGAAAGATGGAGTGAAAAAGATTCCGTGTGATCGGAGCCTGAACATGCAGGAGGTAGAAAGACGGGCAAGGAATAGAGTGAATTGGAATGATTTGGTATACCGCGGTCGACGTGCTGTCAATGGATTAAACCAGGGCATATGAAGCGTCTGGGGTAACCCATGGAAAGTGTATGGGGCCTGGATATGGAAAGGCAGCTGTGGTTTCGGTGCATTATTACATGACAGCTAGAGACTTTGTGTGAACAAATGGGGCCTTTGGTGTCTTTCCTAGCGCTATCTCGCACACATGAGGGGGGAGGGGGTTGTTATTCCTTGTGTGGCGGGGTGCCGATGGGAACAAATAAAGGCAGACAGTATGAATTATACACATGTGTATATATGTATATGTCTGTGTGTGTATATATATGTGTACATTGAGATGTATAGGTATGTATATTTGCTGGTGTGGACGTGTATGTATATACATGTGTATATGGGCGGGTTTGGCCATTCTTTCGTCTGTGTCCTTGCGCTACCTCGCTAACGCGGGAGACAGCGACAAAGCAAAATAAATAAATAAATAAATAAATAAATAAATAAATATATATATATATATATATATATATATATATATATATATATATATATATATATATATATATATATATATATATATATATATATATATATATTTATATATATACCAAACTCAGTCACCAGCTTTTGCAGTTTCTTACATGAATCAGCCACCAGCGCTGTATCATCAGCGAACAACAACTGAAAGCTTCCAAAGCTCCCTCATCCACAACAGACTGCATACTTGCCCCTCTTTCCAAAACTCTTGCATTCACCTCCTTAACAACCCCATACATAAACAAATTAAACAACCATGGAGACATCACACACCCCTACCGCAAATCTACATTCACTGAGAACCAATCACTTTCCTCTCTTCCTACACGTACGCATGCCTTACATCCTCGATAAAAACTTTTCACTGCTTCTAACAACTTACCTCCCATACCATATATTCTTAAAACCTTCCACAGACCATCTCTTTCAACTCTATCATATGCCTTCTCCAGATCCATAAACGTTACATACAAATGCATTTGTTTTCTTAAGTATTTCTCACATACATTCTTCAAAGCAAACACTTGATCCACACATCCTCTACCACTTCTGAAACCACACTGCTCTTCCCCAATCTGATGCTCTGTACATGCCTTCACCTTCTCAATCAATACCCTCCCATATAATTTACCAGGAATACTCAACAAACTTATACCTCTGTAATTTGAGCACTCACTCTTATCCCCTTTGCCTTTGTACAATAGCACTATGCAAGCGTTCCGCCAATCCTCCGGCACCTCACCATGATTCATACATACATTAAATAACCTTACCAACCAGTCAACAATACAATCACCCCCTTTTTTAATAAATTCCACTGTAATACCATCCGAACCTGGTGCCATCCCGGCTTTTATCTTCCTTAAAGCTTTTACTACCTCTTCTCTATTTACCAAATCATATTCCCTAATCATCTCACTTTGCACACCACCTCGACCAAAACACCCTATATCTGCCACTCTATCATCAAACACATTCAACAAACCTTCAAAATACTCACTCCATCTCCTTCTGACATCACCACTACTTGATATCACCTCCCCATTTGCGCCCTTCACTGAAGTTCCCATTTGCTCCCTTGTCTTACGCACTTTATTTACCTCCTTCCAAAACATCTTTTTATTCTCCCTGAAATTTAACCTCTCCCACTCATTTGCATTTTTTCCCTGCAAAAATCGTTCATATGGCTCTCTCTTCTCTTTCACTATTAATCTAGCTTCATCCTCATTACACCACTCACTACCTTTTCTAATCAACCCACCTCCCAAGCTTCTCATGCCAAAAGCATCTTTTTCGCAAGCAATTACTGCTTCCCTAAATACATCCCATTCCTCCCCACTCCCCTTACCTCCTTTGTTCTCACCTTTTTCCCTTCTGTACTCAGTCTCTCCTCTTCCTCACACAAGTCTCCTTCAAAAGCTCACTTACTCTCACCACTGTCTTCACCCCAACATTCTCTCTTCTTTTCTGAAAACCCCCACAAATCTTCACCTTCGCCTCCACAAGATAATGATTAGACATCCCTCCAGTTGCACCTCTCAGCACATTAACATCCAAAAGTCTCTCTTTCGTTCGTCTATCAATTAACACGTAATCCAATAACGCTCTCTGGCTATCTCTCCTACTTACATACGTATACTTACGTATATCTCGCTTTTTAAACCAGGTATTCCCAATCACCAGTCCTTTTTCTGCACATAAATCTACAAGCTCTTCACGATCTCCATCAACGTTCAGTTTTACCCATATCAATCTAGAATTTACTTTCTTACACTCTATCACATACTCCCACAACTCCTGATTCAGGAGTAGTGCTACTCCTTCCCTTGCTCTTGTCCTCTCACTAACCCCTGACTTTACTCCCAAGACATTCCCAAACCACTCTTCCCCTTTTCCTTGAGCTTCGTTTCACTCAGAGCCAAAACATCGAAGTTCCTTTCTTCAAACATTCTACCTATCTGTCCTTTTTTCATATCTTGGTATATCCACACACATTTAGACACCCCAGTCTGAGCCCTCGAGGAGGATGAGCACTCCTAGCATGACTCCTTCTTCTGTTTCCCCTTTTAGAAAGTCAAATACAAGGAGGGGAGGGTTTTTGGGCCCCCGCTCCCGTCCCCTTTAGTCGCCTTGTACGACACGCGAGGAATGCGTGGGAAGTATTCTTTCTCCCGTATCCCCAGGGATATATATATATATATATATATATATATATATATATATATATATATATATATATATATATATATATATATATATATATATATATATATATATATATATATAATATATATATATATATATATATATATATATATATATATGTATATATATATATATATATATATATATATATATATATATATATATATATATATATATATATATATATATATATATATATATATATATATATATATATATATATATATATATATATATATATATATATATGAGTTGAAACTGGAGGAATGTATGACCATTATCTAGTGAAGGCGAAAGTGAAGATTTGTAGAGGTTTTCAGAAAAGAAGAGAGAATGTTGGGGTGAAGACAGTGGTGAGAGTAAGTGAGCTTGGGAAGGAGACTTGTATGAGTAAGTACCAGGAAAGACTGAGTACAGATTGGAAAAAGGTGAGAACAAAGGAGTTAACGGGGTGGGGGAGGAATAGGATGTATTTAGTGAAGCAGTGATGGCTTCCGCAAAAGATGATTTTGGCATGAGAAGCGCGGGAGGTGGGCAGATTAGAAAGAGTAGTGAGTGGTGTGATGAAGGCGTAAGATTATTAGTGAAAGAGAAGAGAGAGACATTTGAACGATTTTTGCAGAGAAATAATGCAAATGAGCGGGAGATGTATAAAAGAAAGAGACAGGAGGTCAAGAGAAAGGTGCAAGAGGTGAAAAAGAGGGAAAATGAGAGATGGGATGAGAGCGTATTATTGAATTTTATGGAGAATAGAAAGATGTTTTGGTAGCAGGTAAATAAAGTGAGTAAGAGAAGGGAACAAATGGGAACTTCAGTGAAGGGGGCTGATGGGGAGATGAAAACAATTAGTGATGACGAGGGAAGTAGATGGAGTGAGTATTTTGAAGGTTTGTTGAATGTGTTTCATGATAGAGTGGCAGATATAGGGTGTATTGGTCGGGAGGTTGAGTTGGTAAACAGAGAAGAGGTTGTAAAAGCTTTGCGGAAGATTAAATCCAGCAAGGCAGCAGGTTTGGATGTTATTGCAGTGGAATTTATCAAAAAAGGGGGTGATTATATTATTGACTACTTGGTAAGGTTATTTAATGTATGTATCATTCATGGTGGGGTGTCTGAGGATTGGCGGAATGCTTGAATAGTGCTATTGTACAAAGGCAAAGGGGATAAAGGTGAGTGCTCAAATTACAGTAGTATAAGTTTGTCGAGTATTCCTGGTAAATTATATGGGAGGGTATTGATTGAGAGGGTGAAGGCATGTACCGAGCCTCATTTTGGGGAAGAGCAGTGTGGTTTCAGAAGTGGTAAAGGATGTGCGGATCAGGTGTTTGCTTTGAAGAATGTATGTGAAAAATACTTAGAAAAGCAAATGGATTTGTATGTAGCATCTATGAATCTGGAGAAGGCATATGATAAAGTTGATAGAGATGCTCTGTGGAAGGTATTAAGAATATATGGTGTGGGAAGCAAGTTGTTAGAAGAGGTTAAAAATGTTTATCTAGGATGTAAGGCATGTGTACGTGTAGGAAGAGAGGAAAGTGATTGGTTCTCAGTGAATGTATGTTTGAAGCAGGGGTGTGTGATGTCTCCATGGTTGTTTGATTTGTTTATGGATGGGGTTGTTAGGGAGGTGAATACAAGAGTTTTTGAAAGAGGGGCAAGTATGAAGTCTGTTGTGGATGAGAGAGCTTGGGAAGTGAGTCAGTTGTTGTTCGCTGATGATACAGCGCTGGTTGCTGATTCATGTGAGAAACTGCAGAAGCTTGTGACTGAGTTTGGTAAAGTGTGTGAATGAAGAAAGTTGAGAGTAAATGTGAATAAGAGCAAGGTTATAAGGTACAGTATGGTTGAGGATCAAGTCAATTGGTAGGTAAGTTTGAATGGCGAAAAACTGGAGGAAGTGAAATGTTTTAGATATCTGGGAGTGGATCTGGTAGCGGATGGAACCATGGAAGCGGAAGTGAATCATAGCGTAAAGGAGGGGGCGAGAATTCTGGGAGCCTTGAAGAATGTTTGGAAGTCGAGAACATTATCTCTGAACGCAAAAATGGGTATGTTTGAAGGAATAGTGGTTCCAACAATGTTGTATGGTTGCGAGGCGTGGGCTATGGATAGAGTTGTGCGGAGAAGGGTGGATGTGCTAGAAATGTGATGTTTGAGGACAATATGTGGTGTGAGGTGGTTTGATCGATTAAGTAATAATAGGGCAAGAGAGATGTGTGGTAATAAAAAGAGTGTGGTTGAGAGAGCAGGAGAGGGTATCTTGAAATGGTTTGGTCACATGGACAGAATGAGTGAGGAAAGATTGCCAAGAGGATATATGTGTCAGAGGTGGAGGGAAAGAGGAGAAGAGGGAGACCAAATTGGAGGTGGAAAGACGGAGTGAAAAAGATTTTCTGTGATCGGGGCCTGAACATGCAGGAGGGTTAAAGGAGGGCAAGGAATAGAGGGAATTGGATCGATGGGGTATACCGGGGTTGACGTGCTGTCAGTGGATTGAATCAGGGCATGTGAAGCTTTCGGGGTAAACCATTGAAAGTTGTGTGGGGCCTGGATGTGGAAAGGGAGCTGTGGTTTCGGGCATTATTGCATGACGGGATAGAGACTGAGTGTGAACGAATTGGGCCTTGGTGTCTTTTCCTTGTGCTACCTCGCACAATGAGGGGGAGAGGGGATGGTATTCCATGTGTGGCGAGGTGGCGATGGGAATGAATAAGGGCAGACAGTGTTAATTATCTGCATGGGTATATATGTATGTGTTTGTGTGTGTTATTTTATATGTGTACATTGAGATATATAGGTATGCATATCTGCGTGTGTGGACGTGTATGTAAATACATTGTGTATGATGGTGGGTTAGGCCATTTCTTTCGTCTGTATCCTTGCGCTACCTCACAAACGCGAGAGACAGACGCTTCATATCCATAGCCACACATTACCCAGACTCTTCAAATGCTCTGATTCAATCCACTGACAGCACGTCAACCTCGGTATACCATATCAATCCAATTCACTTTATTCCTTGCCCTCCTTTCACCCTCCTGCATGTTAGGCCCCGATCACACAAAACCTTTTTCACTGAATCTTTCCATCTCCAATTTGGTCACCCACTTCTCCTATTTCCCCTCCACCTCCGACACATATATCCTCTTGGTCAATCTTTCCTCACTCATTCTCTCCATGTGCCCAAAACCATTTCAAAACCCTCTTCTGCTCTCTCAACCACGCTCTTTTTATTTCCACATATCTCTCTTACCCTTGCGTCACTTACGCGATCAAACCACCTCACACCACATATTGTCCTCAAACATCTCATTTCCAGCACATCCATCCTCCTGCGCACAACTCTATCATAACCCACTTCTCGCAACCATACAACATTGTTGGAACCACTATCCTTCAAACATACCCATTTTTGCTTTCCGAAATAATGTTCTCGACTTCCACACATTCTTCAAGGCTCCAGGATTTTCGCCCCCTCCCCACAATATGATCCACTTCCGCTCCATGGTTCCATCCGCTGCCAGATCCACTCCCAGATATCCCAGATTATTTATTATATATATATATATATATATTATATATATTTATATATATATATATATTATTATATATATATATTATATATATATATTATATAATATCTTTTTCTTTTTTTTTTCCTTTTCGCTTTCTCTCGCGTTTCCAAGGTAGCGCAAGAAACAGACGAAAGAAATGGCCCAACCCACCCCATACACATGTATTATACATACACGTCCACACACGCAAATATACATACCTACACAGCTTTCCATGGTTTACCCCAGACGCTTCACATGCCCTGATTCAATCCACTGACAGCACGTCAACCCCTGTATACCACATCTATCCAATTCCCTCTATTCCTTGCCTCTTTTCACCCTCCTGCATGTTCAGGCCCCAATCACACAAAATCTTTTTCACTCTATCTTTCCACATCCAATTTAGTCTCCCACTTCTCCTCGTTCCCTCAACATCGACACATATATCCTCTTGGTCAATCTTTCCTCACTCTTTCTCTCCATGTGCCCAAACCATTTCAAAACACCCTCATCTGCTCTCTCAATCACGCTCTTTTTATTTCCATACATCTCTCTTACCTCACGTTATTACTCGATCAACCACCTCAACACTATTGTCCTCAACAGCTCATTTCCAGCACATCCACCCTCCTGCGCACAACTCTATCCATAGCTCAGCCTCGCAACCATACACATTGTTGGAACCACTATTCCTTCAAACATACCCATTTTTGCTTTCCGAGATAATGTTCTCGACTTCCACATTTCTTCAAGGCTCCCAGGATTTTCGCCCCCTCCCCCACCCTTTGATCCACTTCCCCTTCCATGGTTCCATCCGCTGCCAGATCCACTCCCCGATATCTGAAACACTTTACTTCCTCCAGTTTTTCTCCATTCAAACTTACCTAACAATTGACTTGACCTCAACACTACTGTACCTATAATCTTGCTCTTATTCACATTTACTCTTAACTTTCTTCTTTCACACCCCCTTACCAAACTCAGTCACAAACCTCTGCAGTTTCTCACATGAATCAGCAAACCCGCGCTGTATCATCAGCGAACAACAACTGACTCACTTACAAAGCTCTCTCATCCACAACAGAATTCATACTTGCCCCTCTTTCAAAAAAATCTTGCACTCACCTCCCTAACAACCCCATCCATAAACAAATTAAACAACAATGGAGACATCACAAAACCCTGCCGCAAACCTACATTCACTGAGAAACCAATCACTTTCCTCTCTTCCTACACGTACACATGCCTTACATCCTCGATAAAACTTTCCACTGCTTCTAACAACTTGCCTCCCACACCCTATATTCTTAATACCTTCCACAGAGCATCTTTATCAACTCCATCATATGCCTTCTCCCGATCCATAATGCTACATAAAAATCCATTTGCTTTTCTAAGTATTTATCACATACATTCTTCAAAGCAAACACCTGATCCACACATCCTCTACCACTCTGAAACACACTACTCTTCCCCATTCTGATGCTCTGTACATGCCTTCACCCTCTCAATCAATACCCACCCATATTAATTTACCAGGAATACTCAACAAACTTATACCTCTGAAATTTGAGAACTCACCCTTATCCCCTTTGCCTTTGTACAATGGCACTATGCACGCATTCCGCCAATCCTCAGGCACCTCACCATGAGTCATACAAACATTAAATAACCTTACCAAACAGTCAATAATACAGTCACCCCCCTTTTTTTCATAAATTTCGCTGCAATATATATAAATTTTATATCAAATATAAATATATATATATATATATATATAATTATATATATATATATATTTATTATATATATATATATATATTTATATATATATATGTATATTTTTTTTTTTCCTTTGACGCTGTCTCCCGCGTTGGCGACGTAGCGCAAGGTATAGGTATCAGACGAAAGAAATGGCCCAACCCACCCCCATACACATGTATATACATACACGTCCACACACGTAAATATACATACCTACACAGCTTTCCATGGTTTACCCCAGACGCTTCACATGCCCTGATTCAATCCACTGACAGCACGTCAATCCCGGTATACCAATCGATCCATTCACTCTATTCCTTGCCCTCCTTTCACCCTCCTGCATGTTCAGGCCCTGATCACACAAAATCTTTTTCACTCCATCTTTCCACCTCCAATTTGGTCTCCACTCCTCCTCGTTCCCTCCACCTCCGACACATATATCCTCTTGGTCAATCTTTCCTCACTCATTCTCTCCATGTGCCCAAACCATTTCAAAACACCCTCCTCTGCTCTCTCAACCACGCTCTTTTTATTTCCACACATCTCTCTTACCTTACGTTACTTACTCGATCAAACCACCTCACACTACACATTGTCCTCAAACATCTCATTTCCAGCACATCCATCCTCCTGCGCACAACTCTATCCATAGCCCACGCCTCGTAACCATACAACATTGTTGGAACCACTATTCCTTCAAACATACCCATTTTTGCTTTCCGAGATAATGTTCTCGACTTCCACACATTCTTCAAGGCTCCCAGGATTTTCGCCCCCTCCCCCACCCTATGATCCACTTCCGCTTCCATGGTTCCATGCGCTGCCAGATCCACATTCAGATATCTAAAACACTTTACTTCTTCCAGTTTTTCTCCATTCAAACTTACCTCCCAAGTTACTTGACCCTCAACCCTAATGTACCTAATAAGCTTTCTCTTATTCACATTTACTCTTAACTTTCTTCTTTCACACACTTTACCAAACTCAGTCACCAGCTTCTGCAGTTTCTCACTTGAATCAGCCACCAGCGCTGTATCATCAGCGAACAACAACTGATTCACTTCCCAAGTTCTCTCGTCCACAACAGGCTTCATACTTGCTCCTCTTTCCAAAACTCTTGCATTCACCTCCCTAACAACCCCATCCATAAGCAAATCAAACAACCATGGAGACATCACACACCCCTGCCGCAAACCTACATTCACTGAAAACCAATCACTTTCTCCCTTCCTGCACATACACATGCCTTACACCCTCGATAAAAACTTTTCACTGCTTCTAAGAACTTGCCTCCCATACATATATTCTTAATACCTTCCACAGAGCATCTCTATCTCTATCATATGCCTTCTCCAGATCCATAAATGCTACATACAAATCCATTTGCTTTTCTAAGTATTTATCACATACATTCTTCAAAGCAAACACCTGATCCACACATCCTCTACCACTTCTGAAACCACACTGCTCTCACAATCTGATGCTCTGTACATGCCTTATATGCCTTATATATATTATATATATTTGCGTGTGTGGACGTATATATACACATGCGTATGGGGGTGGGTTGGGCCATTTCTTTCGTCTGTTTCCTTGTGCTACCCCGCAAACGCGGGAGACAGCGACAAAGCAAAAAAAAAAAATTTAAAAAAATATTTAAAATATTATATTTATATATATTTTATAATATATTTTATATATATATATATATATATAATATTTTTTTATAATATATATATATATATTTATATATAATATATATATTATTATATATATATATTATATATTTTATATTTTTATATATATATATATATATATATATATTATATATTTATATATATATATATTTATTATATATATTTATATATTATATATTATATATTTATAATATATATATATATTTATATATATATATTATATATATATTTATATATATATATATTATATATTATTATATATTATATATATATATTATATATATATTTTTATTATATTTATATTATATATATATATTTATATATATATTTTATATATATATATTATATTATATATTATATATATATATTATATATATATATATATATATATTATTATTATATATAATTTATTTATATATATATTATTATATATATATATATATTATATATAATTTATTATATAATATTAATATATATATGTATATTTATCAATGGGGAGGGGAGAAGAATATCTTCCAGCATTCCTCAGGTTTCGTAGAAGGCGACTAAAGGGGACGGGAACGTAAGGCCTGAAACCCTCCCCTCCTTGTATTTTAACTTTCTAAAAGGGAGAAACAGAGAAGGAGTCACGCGGGGAGTGTCACTCTCCCCGAAGGCTCAGATTGGGGTGTCTAACTGTCTGTGGATGTAACCAAGATAAGAAAAAAGGAGAGATAGGTAGTATATTTGAGGAAAGGATCCTGGATGTTTTGGATATGAGTGAACGAAGCTCAAGGGTAAAGGGGAAGAGTGGTTTGTGAAAGTCTTGGGAGTAAAGTCAGGGGTTAGTGAGAAGACAAGTGCAAGGGAAGGAGTATCACTACTCTGAAGACAGGAGTTGTGTGAGTGTGTGATAGAGTGTAAGAAAGTAATATCTAGATTGATTTGGGTAAAAACTGAAAGTTGATGGGAGGAGATAGGTTAATTATTTGGTGCATATGCACCTGGGTGTAGAAAGTAAACTCTAGACTAATATCGGTAAAATTGAAAGTGGTCAGAGAGAGAGATGATTGATCATTGGTGCATATGCGCCTGGGCATGAGAAGAAGGTCATGAGAGGCAAGTGTTTTGGGAGCAGCTAAATGAGTGTGTTACTGGATTTGATGCACAAACACCGTGTTATTAGTGATGGGTGATTTGAATGCAAAGGTGATATAATGTGGCAGTTGAGGGTATAATTTGGTATACATGGGGTGTTCAGTGTTGTAAATTGGAAATGGTGAAGAGCTTGTAGATTTATGTGCTGGAAAAATGACTGGTTAATGGGAATACTGGTTTAAATTCGAGATATGCATAAGTTATACGCATTGTAGGTAGGAGAGATGGCCATGAGAGCGTTATTAGGTTACGTGTTAATTTTATAGGAGCGCGAAAGGGAGACTTTTGGAAGTTAATGTGGTGAGAGGTGCAACTGGAGGGATGTCTGATCATTATCTTGTGGAGTCGAAGGTGAAGATTTGTGGGGGTTTTCAGAAATGTGATAATGTTCGGGTGAGGAGAGTGGTGAGGTAAGTGGAGCTTGGGAAGGAGACTTGTGTGAGGAAGTACCAGGAGTGGACTGAGTACAAAATGGAAAAAGGTGATAACAAAGGAGGTTAAGGGGGAGAGGGGGAGGAAATGGGATGTATTTAGGTAAGCAGTGATGGCTTGCGCAAAACATGCTAGTGGCATAAGAAGCGTGGGAGGTGGGTTGATTAGAAAGGTAGTGAGTGGTGGTATGAAGAAGTAAGATTATTAGTGAAAAGAAAGAGAGAGAGGCATTTGGACGATTTTTGCAGGGAAAAAATGAAAATGAGTGGGAGATGTATGAAAGAAAGAGGGACGTCAAGAGAAAGGTGCAAGAGGTAAAAAAATAGCAAATGAGAGTTGTGTGTGAGAGAGTATCATTAAATTTTAGAAAGAATAAAAAGATGTTTTGGAAGGAGCAGGCACCACGTTGGATAGTATTGCAGTGGAATTTTTCAAAAAAGGGGGTGACTGTATTGTTGATGGTTGGTAAGGTTATTTAATGTATGTAGGATTCATGGTGAGGTGCCTGAGGATTGGCGAAATGCTTGCATAGTGCCATTGTACAAAGGCAAAGGGGATTAAGAGTGAGTGCTCAAATTACAGAAGTATAAGTTTGTTGAGTATTATTGGTAAATTATATGAGAGGGTACTGATTTGAGAGGGTGAAGGCATGTACAAAGCATCAGATTGGGGAAGAGCGGTGTGGTTTCAGAAGTGATAGAGGATGTTTTGATCAGGTGTTTGCTTAGAAGAATGTATGTGAGAAATACTTAGAAAGCCAAATGGATTTGATTGTAGCATTTATGGATCTGGAGAAGGCATATGATAGAGTTGATAGAGAGGCTTTCTAGAAGGTATTAAGCATAAATGGTGTGGTAGGCAAGTTGTCAGAAGCAGTGAAAAGTTTTTATCGAGGATGTAAGGCATATGTACGTGTAGGGAGAGAGGAAAGTGATTGGTTCTCAGTGAATGTAGGTTTGCGGCAGGGGTGTGTGATGTCTCCATGTTTGTTTAATTTGTTTATGGATGGGGTTGTTTGGTAGGTGAATGCAAGAGTTTTGGAAAGAGGGGCAAGTATGAAGTCTGTTGTGGATGAGAGAGCTTGGGAAGTGAGTCAGTTGTTGTTCGCTGATGATACAGCGCTGGTGGCTGCTTCATTTGAGAAACTGCATAAGATGGTGACTCAGGTTGGTAAATTGTGTGAAAGAAGAAAGTTAATAGTTAATGTGAATAAGAGCTAAGTTATTAGGTACAGTAGGGTTGAGGGTCAAGTCAAATGGGATGTAAGTTTCAATGGAGAGAAACTGGAGGAAGTAAAGTGTTTTAGATATCTGTGATTGGATCTAGCAGCGGATAGAAACGTGGAAGCGGAAGTGAATCATAGGATGGGGGAGGGGGCGAAAATGGTGCGAGCCTTAAAGAATGTTTGGAAGTCGAGAACATTATATCGGAAAGCAAAAATGGGTATGTTTGAAGCAATAATGGTTCCAACAATGTTGTATGGCTGCCAGGCGTGGGCTATGGATATAGTTGTGCGCAGGAGGGTAGATGTGCTGAAAATGAGATGTTTGAGGACAATGTGTGGTGTGAGGTGGTTTGATCGAGTAAGTAATATAAGGGTAAGAGAGATGTGTGGGAATAAAAAGAGCGTGGTTGAGAGAGCAGAAGAGGGTGTCTTGAAATGGTTGAGGCACATGGAGAGAATGAGTTAGGAAAGATTGGCCAAGAGGATATATGTGTCGGAGGTGGAGGGAACGAGAAGTGGGAGATCAATTGGAGGTGGAAAGATGGAGTGAAAAAGATTCCGTGTGATCGGAGCCTGAACATGCAGGAGGTAGAAAGACGGGCAAGGAATAGAGTGAATTGGAATGATTTGGTATACCGCGGTCGACGTGCTGTCAATGGATTAAACCAGGGCATATGAAGCGTCTGGGGTAACCCATGGAAAGTGTATGGGGCCTGGATATGGAAAGGCAGCTGTGGTTTCGGTGCATTATTACATGACAGCTAGAGACTTTGTGTGAACAAATGGGGCCTTTGGTGTCTTTCCTAGCGCTATCTCGCACACATGAGGGGGGAGGGGGTTGTTATTCCTTGTGTGGCGGGGTGCCGATGGGAACAAATAAAGGCAGACAGTATGAATTATACACATGTGTATATATGTATATGTCTGTGTGTGTATATATATGTGTACATTGAGATGTATAGGTATGTATATTTGCTGGTGTGGACGTGTATGTATATACATGTGTATATGGGCGGGTTTGGCCATTCTTTCGTCTGTGTCCTTGCGCTACCTCGCTAACGCGGGAGACAGCGACAAAGCAAAATAAATAAATAAATAAATAAATAAATAAATAAATATATATATATATATATATATATATATATATATATATATATATATATATATATATATATATATATATATATATATATATATATATATATATTTATATATATACCAAACTCAGTCACCAGCTTTTGCAGTTTCTTACATGAATCAGCCACCAGCGCTGTATCATCAGCGAACAACAACTGAAAGCTTCCAAAGCTCCCTCATCCACAACAGACTGCATACTTGCCCCTCTTTCCAAAACTCTTGCATTCACCTCCTTAACAACCCCATACATAAACAAATTAAACAACCATGGAGACATCACACACCCCTACCGCAAATCTACATTCACTGAGAACCAATCACTTTCCTCTCTTCCTACACGTACGCATGCCTTACATCCTCGATAAAAACTTTTCACTGCTTCTAGCAACTTACCTCCCATACCATATATTCTTAAAACCTTCCACAGACCATCTCTTTCAACTCTATCATATGCCTTCTCCAGATCCATAAACGCTACATACAAATGCATTTGTTTTTTTAAGTATTTCTCACATACATTCTTCAAAGCAAACACTTGATCCACACATCCTCTACCACTTCTGAAACCACACTGCTCTTCCTCAATCTGATGCTCTGTACATGCCTTCACCTTCTCAATCAATACCCTCCCATATAATTTACCAGGAATACTCAACAAACTTATACCTCTGTAATTTGAGCACTCACTCTTATCCCCTTTGCCTTTGTACAATAGCACTATGCAAGCGTTCCGCCAATCCTCCGGCACCTCACCATGATTCATACATACATTAAATAACCTTACCAACCAGTCAACAATACAATCACCCCCTTTTTTAATAAATTCCACTGTAATACCATCCGAACCTGGTGCCATCCCGGCTTTTATCTTCCTTAAAGCTTTTACTACCTCTTCTCTATTTACCAAATCATATTCCCTAATCATCTCACTTTGCACACCACCTCGACCAAAACACCCTATATCTGCCACTCTATCATCAAACACATTCAACAAACCTTCAAAATACTCACTCCATCTCCTTCTGACATCACCACTACTTGATATCACCTCCCCATTTGCGCCCTTCACTGAAGTTCCCATTTGCTCCCTTGTCTTACGCACTTTATTTACCTCCTTCCAAAACATCTTTTTATTCTCCCTGAAATTTAACCTCTCCCACTCATTTGCATTTTTTCCCTGCAAAAATCGTTCATATGGCTCTCTCTTCTCTTTCACTATTAATCTAGCTTCATCCTCATTACACCACTCACTACCTTTTCTAATCAACCCACCTCCCAAGCTTCTCATGCCAAAAGCATCTTTTTCGCAAGCAATTACTGCTTCCCTAAATACATCCCATTCCTCCCCACTCCCCTTACCTCCTTTGTTCTCACCTTTTTCCCTTCTGTACTCAGTCTCTCCTCTTCCTCACACAAGTCTCCTTCAAAAGCTCACTTACTCTCACCACTGTCTTCACCCCAACATTCTCTCTTCTTTTCTGAAAACCCCCACAAATCTTCACCTTCGCCTCCACAAGATAATGATTAGACATCCCTCCAGTTGCACCTCTCAGCACATTAACATCCAAAAGTCTCTCTTTCGTTCGTCTATCAATTAACACGTAATCCAATAACGCTCTCTGGCTATCTCTCCTACTTACATACGTATACTTACGTATATCTCGCTTTTTAAACCAGGTATTCCCAATCACCAGTCCTTTTTCTGCACATAAATCTACAAGCTCTTCACGATCTCCATCAACGTTCAGTTTTACCCATATCAATCTAGAATTTACTTTCTTACACTCTATCACATACTCCCACAACTCCTGATTCAGGAGTAGTGCTACTCCTTCCCTTGCTCTTGTCCTCTTCACTAACCCTGACTTTACTCCCAAGACATTCCCAAACCACTCTTCCCCTTTTCCTTGAGCTTCGTTTCACTCAGAGCCAAAACATCGAAGTTCCTTTCTTCAAACATTCTACCTATCTGTCCTTTTTTCATATCTTGGTATATCCACACACATTTAGACACCCCAGTCTGAGCCCTCGAGGAGGATGAGCACTCCTAGCGTGACTCCTTCTTCTGTTTCCCCTTTTAGAAAGTCAAATACAAGGAGGGGAGGGTTTTTGGGCCCCCGCTCCCGTCCCCCTTTAGTCGCCTTGTACGACACGCGAGGAATGCGTGGGAAGTATTCTTTCTCCCGTATCCCCAGGGATATAGATATATATATATATATATATATATATATATATATATATATATATATATATATATATATATATATATATATATATGAGTTGAAACTGGAGGAATGTATGACCATTATCTAGTGAAGGCGAAAGTGAAGATTTGTAGAGGTTTTCAGAAAAGAAGAGAGAATGTTGGGGTGAAGACAGTGGTGAGAGTAAAGTGAGCTTGGGAAGGAGACTTGTATGAGTAAGTACCAGGAAAGACTGAGTACAGATTGGAAAAAGGTGAGAACAAAGGAGTTAACGGGGTGGGGGAGGAATAGGATGTATTTAGTGAAGCAGTGATGGCTTCCGCAAAAGATGATTTTGGCATGAGAAGCGCGGGAGGTGGGCAGATTAGAAAGAGTAGTGAGTGGTGTGATGAAGGCGTAAGATTATTAGTGAAAGAGAAGAGAGAGACATTTGAACGATTTTTGCAGAGAAATAATGCAAATGAGCGGGAGATGTATAAAAGAAAGAGACAGGAGGTCAAGAGAAAGGTGCAAGAGGTGAAAAAGAGGGAAAATGAGAGATGGGATGAGAGCGTATTATTGAATTTTATGGAGAATAGAAAGATGTTTTGGTAGCAGGTAAATAAAGTGAGTAAGAGAAGGGAACAAATGGGAACTTCAGTGAAGGGGGCTGATGGGGAGATGAAAACAATTAGTGATGACGAGGGAAGTAGATGGAGTGAGTATTTTGAAGGTTTGTTGAATGTGTTTCATGATAGAGTGGCAGATATAGGGTGTATTGGTCGGGAGGTTGAGTTGGTAAACAGAGAAGAGGTTGTAAAAGCTTTGCGGAAGATTAAATCCAGCAAGGCAGCAGGTTTGGATGTTATTGCAGTGGAATTTATCAAAAAAGGGGGTGATTATATTATTGACTACTTGGTAAGGTTATTTAATGTATGTATCATTCATGGTGGGGTGTCTGAGGATTGGCGGAATGCTTGAATAGTGCTATTGTACAAAGGCAAAGGGGATAAAGGTGAGTGCTCAAATTACAGTAGTATAAGTTTGTCGAGTATTCCTGGTAAATTATATGGGAGGGTATTGATTGAGAGGGTGAAGGCATGTACCGAGCCTCATTTTGGGGAGGAGCAGTGTGGTTTCAGAAGTGGTAAAGGATGTGCGGATCAGGTGTTTGCTTTGAAGAATGTATGTGAAAAATACTTAGAAAAGCAAATGGATTTGTATGTAGCATCTATGAATCTGGAGAAGGCATATGATAAAGTTGATAGAGATGCTCTGTGGAAGGTATTAAGAATATATGGTGTGGGAAGCAAGTTGTTAGAAGAGGTTAAAAATGTTTATCTAGGATGTAAGGCATGTGTACGTGTAGGAAGAGAGGAAAGTGATTGGTTCTCAGTGAATGTATGTTTGAAGCAGGGGTGTGTGATGTCTCCATGGTTGTTTGATTTGTTTATGGATGGGGTTGTTAGGGAGGTGAATACAAGAGTTTTTGAAAGAGGGGCAAGTATGAAGTCTGTTGTGGATGAGAGAGCTTGGGAAGTGAGTCAGTTGTTGTTCGCTGATGATACAGCGCTGGTTGCTGATTCATGTGAGAAACTGCAGAAGCTTGTGACTGAGTTTGGTAAAGTGTGTGAATGAAGAAAGTTGAGAGTAAATGTGAATAAGAGCAAGGTTATAAGGTACAGTATGGTTGAGGATCAAGTAAATTGGTAGGTAAGTTTGAATGGCGAAAAACTGGAGGAAGTGAAATGTTTTAGATATCTGGGAGTGGATCTGGTAGCGGATGGAACCATGGAAGCGGAAGTGAATCATAGCGTAAAGGAGGGGGCGAGAATTCTGGGAGCCTTGAAGAATGTTTGGAAGTCGAGAACATTATCTCTGAACGCAAAAATGGGTATGTTTGAAGGAATAGTGGTTCCAACAATGTTGTATGGTTGCGAGGCGTGGGCTATGGATAGAGTTGTGCGGAGAAGGGTGGATGTGCTAGAAATGTGATGTTTGAGGACAATATGTGGTGTGAGGTGGTTTGATCGATTAAGTAATAATAGGGCAAGAGAGATGTGTGGTAATAAAAAGAGTGTGGTTGAGAGAGCAGGAGAGGGTATCTTGAAATGGTTTGGTCACATGGACAGAATGAGTGAGGAAAGATTGACCAAGAGGATATATATGTCGGAGGTGGAGGGAACGAGGAGAAGTGGGATGACCAAAGTGGAGGTGGAAAGATGGAGTGAAAAAGATTTTGAGCAATCGGGGCCTGAACATGCAGGAGGGTGAAAGGCTTGCAAGGAATAGAGTGAACTGGAACGATGTGGTATACCGGGGTCGACGTGCAGTCATTAGATTGAACCAGGGCATGTGAAGCGTCTGGGTTAATCCATGGAAAGTTCTGTGGGGCCTGTATGTGTAAAGGGAGCTGTGGTTTCGGTTCGTTATTACATGACGGCTAGTGACTGAATGTGAACGAATGGGGCCTTTATTGTCTTCCTAGCGCTACCCCGCACACATTAGGGGGGAGGGGGTTGTTATTTCATGTGTGGCGAGGTGGCGATGGAAATGAATAAAGGGAGACATTATGAATTATGCACATGTGTATATATGTTTATGTCTGTGTGTGTATATGTATGTATACGTTGAGATGTATAGGTATGTATATTTTTTTGTTTGGACGTGTATGTATATACGTGTGTATATGGGTGGGTTGGGCCATTCTTTCGTCACTTTCCTTGCGCTACCTCGCTAACGCGGGAGACAGCGACAAAGCAAATATATATATGTATATATATATATATATATATATATATATATATATATATATATATATATATATATATATATATATATATATATATATATATTTTCATTCTTTTTTATTTTGCTTTGTCGCTGTCTCCCGCGTTTGCGAGGTACCGCAAGGAAACAGACGAAAGAAATGGCCCAACCCACCCCTATACACATGTATATACATGCACGTCCACACACGCAAATATACACATATATACACACACAGACACATACATATATATCCATGCAC
>NC_092237.1:34204959-34219541 GCF_036320965.1 Panulirus ornatus
TTTTTTTTTACAGCCAAAAACTTTCCGATCCATCAAATACAATGTGTCACACCAGAGACAACAGGTGGAAAAGTTTTACAGAAAGATGTCCCAATATAACCATTCTTGGCATAATCTGAAGCCCTAAGGAGATAAATATATATATTTATAAATATAAATAAATATATATATATATATTTATTTATTTTGCTTTTGTCGCTGTCTCCCGCGTTAGCGAGGTAGCGCAAGGAAACAGAAGAAAGAAATGGCCCAACCCACCCGCATACACATGTATATACATACACGTCCACACACGCAAATATACATACCTATATATATATATATATATATATATATATATATATATATATATATATATATATATATATATATATATATATATATATATATATATATATATATATATATATATATATATACATATATATATATATATATATATATATATATATATATATATATATATATATATATATATATATATATATATATATATATATATATATATATATATGTATATATATATATATATATATATATATATATATATATATATATATATATATATATATATATATATATATATATATATATATATATATATAATCCCTGGGGATAGGGGAGAAAGAATACTTCCCACGTATTCCCTGCGTGTCGTAGAAGGCGACTAAAAGGGGAGGGAGCGGGGGGCTGGAAATCCTCCCCTCTCGTTTTTTTTTAAATTTTCCAAAAGAAGGAACAGAGAATTGGGCCAGGTGAGGGTATTCCCTCAAGGCCCAGCCCTCTGTTCTTAACGCTACCTCGCTAATGCGGGAAATGGCGAATAGTTTGAAAGAAAAAGAAATATATATATATATATATATATATATATATATATATATATATATATATATATATATATATATATATATATATATATATATACATGTAAGGAGATATATGGGTGATTATTGGTGTATATGCACCTGGGCATGAGAAGAAAGATCATGAGAGGCAAGTGTTTTGGGAGCAACTGAATGAGTGTGTTTGTGGTTTTGATGCAGAAGACCGGGTTATAGTGATCGGTGATTTGAATGCAAAGGTGAGTAATGTGGCAGTTGAGGGAACAATTGGTGTACATGAGGTGTTCAGTGTTGTAAATGGAAATGGTGAAGAGCTTGTGGATTTTTGTGATGAGAACGGACTGGTGATTGGGAATTCCTGGTTTAAAAAGCGATGTATACATAAGTATACGTATGTAAGTAGGAGAGATGTCCAGAGAGCGTTATTGGATTACGTGTTAGATTGATAAGCGCGCGAAAGAGAGACTTTTGCATGTTAATGTCGTGAGAGGTGTAACTGGAGAGATGTTTGATAATTATCTTTTGGAGGCGAAGGTGAAGATTTGTAGGGGTTCTCAGAAAAGAGGAGAGAATGTTGGGGTAAAGAGAGTGGTGAGAGTAAGTGAGCTTTTAAGGAGCCTTGCGTGAGGAAGTACTAGGAGAGACTGTGTTCAGAATGGAAAAAGGTGAGAACAAAGGAGGTAAGGGAGTAGGGGAGGAATGGGATGTATTTAGGGAAGCAGTGATGGATTGCGCAAAAGATGCTTGTAGCATGAGAAGCGTGGGAGGTGGGTTGATTAGAAATGGTAGCGAGTGGTGGGATGAAGAAGTAAGATTATTAGTGAAAGAGAAGAGAGAGGCATTTGGACGATTTTTGCAGGGAAAAAATGCAAATGAGTGGGAGATGTATAAAAGAAAGAGGCAAGAGGTCAAGAGAAAGGTGCAAGAAGTGAAAAAGTGGGCAAATGAGAGTTGGGGTGAGAGAGTATCATTAAATTTTAGGGAGGATAAAAAGATGTTTTGGAAGGAGTTAAATAAAGTGCGTAAGATAAGGGAGGAAATGGGAACTTCAGTGAAGGGGGCTAATAGGGAGGTGATAACAAGTAGTGGTGATGTGAGGAGTTGGAGTGAGTATTTTGAGGGTTTGTTGAATGTGTTTGATGATAGAGTGGCAGATATATGGTGTTTTGGTCGAGGTGGTGTGCAAAGTGAGAGGGTTAGGGGAAATGATATGGTAAACAAAGAAGAGGTAGTAAAAGCTTTTGCAGAAAATGAAAGCCGGCAAGGCAGCAGGTTTGGATGGTATTGCAGTGAAATTTATTGAAAAAGGCGGTGAGTGTGTTTTTGAATGGTTGGTAAGGTTATTTAATTTATGTATGATTCGTGGTGAGGTGTCTGAGGATTGGTGGAATGCTTCCATAGCGCCATTGTACAAAGGCAAAGGGGATAAGAGTGAGTGCTCAAATTACAGAGGTATAAGTTTGTTGAATATTCCTGGTAAATTATATGGGAGGGTATTGATTGAGAGAGTGAAGGCATGTACAGAGCATGAGATTGGGGAAGAGCAGTGTGGTTTCAGAAGTGGCAGAGGATGTGTGGATCAGGTGTTTGCTTTGAAGAATGTATGTGAGAAATACTTAGGAACGCAAATGGATTTGTATGTAGCATTTATGGATCTGGAGAAGGCATAAGATAGAGTTGATAGAGACGCTCTGTGGAAGGTATTAAGAATATATGGTGTGGGAGGCAAGTTGTTAGAAGCAGTGAAAAGTTTTTATCGAGGATGTTAGGCATGTGTACGTGTAGGAAGAGAGGAAAGTGATTGGTTCTCAGTGAATGTAGGTTTGCGGCAGGGGTGTGTGATGTCTCCATGGTTGTTTAATTAGTTTATGGATGGGGTTGTTAGGGAGGTGAATGCAAGAGTTTTGGAAAGAGGGGCAAGTATGAAGTCTGTTGTGGATGAGAGAGCTTGGGGAGTGAATCAGTTGTTGTTCGCTGATGATACAGCGCTGGTGGCTGATTTATGTGAGAAACTGCAGAAGCTGGTGACTGAGTTTGGTAAAGTGTGTGAAAGAAGAAAGTTAAGAGTAAATGTGAATAAGAGCAAGGTCATTAGGTAGAGTAGGGTTGAGGGTCAAGTCAATTGGGAGGTAAGTTTGAATGAAGAAAAACTGGAGGAAGTAAAGTGTTTTAGATATCTGGGAGTGGATCTGGAAGCGGATGGAATCATGGAAGCGGAAGTGAATCATAAGATGGGGGAGGGGGCGAAAATTCTGGGAGCCTTGAAGAATGTTTGGAAGTTGAGAACATTATCTCGGAAAGCAGAAATGGGTATGTTTGAAGGAATAGTGGTTCCAACAATGTTGTATGGTTGCGAGGCGTGGGCTATGGATAGAGTTGTGCGCAGGAGGATGGATGTGCTGGAAATTAGATGTTTGAGGACAATATATGGTGTGAGGTGGTTTGATCGAGTAAGTAATGTAAAGGCAAGAGAGATGTGTAGAAATAAAAAGAGTATGGTTGAGAGAGCAGAAGAGGGTGTTTTGAAATGGTTTGGTCACATGAAGAGAATGAGTGAGGAAAGATTGACCAAGAGGATATATGTATCAGAGGTGGAGGGAACGAGAAGTGGGAGACCAAATTGGAGGAGGAAAGATGAAGTGAAAAAGATTTTGAGTGATCGGTGCCTGCACATGCATGAAGGTGAAAGGAGTGCAAGGAATAGAGTGAATTGGAACGATGTGGTATACCGGGGTCGACGTGCTGTCAATGGATTGAATCAGGGCCTGTGAAGCGTCTGGAGTAAACAATGGAACGTTCTTTGGGGCCTGGATGTGGAAAGGGAGCTGTGGTTTCGGTGTATTATTACATGTCAACTAGAGACTGAGTGTGAACGAATTGTGCTTTTGTTGTCATATCCTAGAGCTGCCTCGCACGCATGAGGTAAGAGGGGGGGCTGTCATTCCATGTGTGGCGAGGTGGTGATGGGAATAGATAAAGGCAGACAGTATGAATTAGGTACATGTGTAAATATGTATATTTCTGTGTGTGTATATATATGTGTACATTGAGATATATAGGTAGGTATATTTGCGTGTGTGGACATGTATGTATATACATGTGTATGTGGGTGGGTTGGGCCATTTCTTTCGTCTGTTTCCTAGCGCTACTTCGCTAACGCGGGAGACAGCGACAAAGCAAGATAAATAAATAAAAATACATATGTGAAAGGGTTAGAGAGAGATCTGCAGTAATAAAAAGAATGTTGTTGAGATAGCAGAAGAGGGTGTTTTGAAAAAGTTTCGTCACATGGAAAAAATGAGTGAGGAAACAGACATAGAAAATATATGTATTTGAGGTAGAGGGAACAAGAAGAAGTGGGAGACCAAATTTGGGCTGGAAAGATGGAGTGAAAAAGGTTTTGAGGCATCCGGGCCTGAATATGCAGAAGGGTGAAAGGCGTACAAGGAATAGAGTGAGTTGAAACGACATGGTATACCTGGGTCGACGTTCTGTCAATGGATTGAGCCAGGGCATGTGATTCGTCTGGGTGATACCATGGAAAGTTCTGTGGGGCCTGGATGTGGAAAGGGAGCTGTGGTTTCGATGCATCATACAAGATAGCGACCTGATGAACATTCGGGGGGAAGGTGTTGTTATTTCATGTGTGGCCGGGTGACGACGGGAATGAAAGAGGGCAGACAGTATGAATTATGTACATGTGTATATATCTATATGTATATGTCTGTGTGTGTATATATATGCATACGTTGAGATGTACAGGTATGTATATGAGCGTGTGTGAACGAATATGTATATAAATATGTATGTGGGTGGGCTGGGACAATCTTTCGTCTGTTTCCTTGCCCTACCTCGCTAATAAAAGAGACTGCGAAAAAGTATAATAAAATAAAAAGAATATATATATATAAATATATATATATATATATATATATATATATATATATATATATATATATATATATATATATATATATATAACTTATTTATTCATTTTATTTATTTATTTTACTTTGTCGCTCTCTCCCGCGTTAGCGAGGTAGCGCAAGGATACAGACGAAAGAATGGCCCAACACACCCACATACACATGTATTCCTATGAGTCCACGGGGAAAATGAGACACGAAAAGTTCCCAAGTGCACTTTCGTGTAATAATCACATCATCAGGGGAGACACAAGAGAGAAATATAACAGTCAGTTGATATACATAGAAGAGACGAAGCTAGGACGCCATTTGGTAACTGACTTATATTTCTCTCTTGTGTCTCCCCTGATGATGTGATTATTACATGAAAGTGCACTTGGGAACTTTTCGTGTTTCATTTTCCCCGTGGACTCATAGGAATATCTTGATCGCACGCAAAATTGTGATCCTTTCCAACATACACATGTATATACAAACACGTCCACACACGCAAATATACATACCTATACATCTCAATGTATACATATATATACACACACAGACATATCCATACATACTCATGTACGTAATTCATACTATCTGCATTTTTTCATTCCCATTGCCACCTCGCCACACATAAAATAACAACCCCCTCCCCCCTCATGTGTGCGAGGTAGCGCTAGGAAAAGTCAACAAAGGCCCCATTTGTTCACACTCAGTCTCTAGCTGACATGTAATAACTCACCGAAACCACAGCTCCCTTTCCACATTCAGGCCCTACAGAACGTTCCATGATTTACCCCAGACGCTTCATACGCCCTGGTTCAATCCATTGGCATCTCGTCGACCCCGGTATACCACATCGTTCCAATTCACTCTATTCCTTGCACGCCTTTCACCCTCCAGCATGTTCAGGCAAAGATCACTCAAAATCTTTTTCACTCCATCTCTCCACCTTCAATTTGGTCTCCCACTTCTCATCGTTCCCTCCACCTCTGACACATATCCTCTTGGTCAATCTTTCCTCACTCATTCTCTCCATGTGACCAAACCATTTAAAAACACACACTTCTGCTCTCTCAACCACTCTTTTTATTTCCACACATCTCTCTTACCCTTACATTACTTACTCGATAAACCACCTCACACCACATATCATCCTCAAACATCTCATATCCAGCACCTCCATCCTCCTACGCACAATTCTATCCATAGCCCACGCCTCGCAACCATACAACATTGTTGGAACCACTATTCCTACAAACTTACCCATTTTTGCTTTCCGAGATAATGTTTTCGACCTCCAAGCATTCTTCAAGGCTTGCAGGATTTTCGCCCCCTCCCCCACCCTATGATTCACTTCTGCTTCCATGGTTCCATCCGCTGCCACATTCACTATCAGATATCTAAAATACTTCACTTCCTCAAGGTTTTCTCCATTCAAACTTACCTCCCAGTTTCCTTGACCCGCAATCCTACTGTACCTAATAACCTTGCTCTTCATTTCATTTACTCTCAACTTTCTTCTTTCGCACACTTTACCAAACTCAGTCACAAGCTTCTGCAGTTTTTTCACATGAATCAGCCACCAGCGCTGTATCATCAGCAAACAACAACTGACTCACTTCCCAAGCTCTCTCATCCACAACAGACTTCATACTTGCCGCTCTTTCCAAAACTCTGGCATTCACCTCCCTAACAACCCCATCCATAAACAAATTAAACAACCATGGAGACCTTATACACCCCTGCCGCAAACCTACATTCACTGAGAACCAATCACTTTCCTCTCTTCCTACACGTACACATGCCTTACATCCTCGAAAAATACTTTTCACTGCTTCTAACAACTTGCTTAACACCATATATTCTTAATACCTCCCACAGAGCATCCCTATCAACTCTATCATATGCCTCCTCCAGATCCATAAATGCTACATACAAATCCATTTGGTTTTCTAAGTATTTCTTACATTCTTCAAAGCAAACACCTGATCCACACATCCTCTACCACCTCTGAAACCACATTGCCCTTCCCCAATCTGATGCTCTGTACATGCCTTCACCCTCTCAATCAATACCCTCCCATATAATTTACCAGGTATACTCAACAAACTTTTACCTCTATATTTTGAGCACTCACCTTTATCCCCTTTACCTTTGTACAATGGCACTATGCACGCATTCCGCCAATCCTCAGGCACCACACCATGCCTCATACATACATTAAATAACCTTTCCAACCAGTCAACAATACACTCACCCCTTTTTTGATAAATTCCAATGCAGTTCTATACAAACCTGCTGCCTTGCCGGTTTCATCTTCCGCAAAGCTTTCATTACCTCTTCTCTGTTTACCAGATTATTTTCCCTAACCCTCTCCCTTTGCTCACCACCTCGACCAAAACTCCCTATATCTGCCACTCTATCATCAAACACATTCAACAAACCTTCAAAATACTCACTCCATCTCCTTCTCACATCACCACTACTTGTTATTACCTCCCCATTAGCCCCCTTCATTGAAGTTCCCATATTCTCCCTTGTCTTACGCACTTTATCTACTTTCTTCTAAAACATCTTTTTATTCTCCCTAAAATCTAATGATACTCTCTAACCCCAACTCTCATTTGCCCTCTTTTTCACCTCTTGCACCTTTCTCTTAACCTCCTGCCTCTTTCTTTTATACATCTCATACTCATTTGCATTATTTCCCTGGCAAAAATCGTCCAAATTGCTCTCTCTTCTCTTTCACAAATAATCTGACTTCTTCATCCCATTACTCACTACCCTTTCTAATCATCCCATCTCCCACGCTTCTCATGCCACAAGCATCTTTTGCGCAAAACATCACCGCTTCCCTAAATACATCCCATTCCTCCCCCACTCCCCTTATCTCCTTTGTTCTCACCTTTTTCCATTCTGAACGCAGTCTCTCCTGGTACTTCCTCACACAAGTCTCCTTCACAATCTCACTTACTCTCAACACTTTCTTCACCCCAACATTCTCTCCTCTTTTCTCAAAACCCTTACAAATCTTCAACTTCGCCTCCAGAAGATAATGATCAGACATCCCTCCAGTTGCACCTCTCAGCACATTAACATCCAAAAGTCTCTCTTTCGCGCGCCTATCAATTAACACGTAATCCAATAACGCTCTCTGGCCATCTCTCCTACTTACATACGTATACTTATGTATATCTCGCTTTTTAAACCAGGTATTCCCAATCACCAGTCCTTTTTCAGCACGTAAATCTACAAGTTCTTCACCATTTCCATTTACAACACTGAACACCCCATGTATATGAATTATTCCCTCAACTGCCACATTACTCACCTTTGCATTCAAATCACCCATCACTATAACCCGGTCTTGTTCATCAAAACCACTAACACACTCTTTCAGCTGCTCCCAAAACACTTGCCTCTCATGAATTGTCTTCTCATTCCCAGGTGCATATGCATCAATAATCACCCATTTCTCTCCATCAACTTTCAGTTTTACCCATATCAATCTATTACTTTCTTACAGTCTATCACATACTTCAACCGCTTTTGTTTCAGGAGTAGTGCTACTCCTTCCCTTGCTCTCGACCTCTCACTAACACCTGACTTTACTCCCAAGACATTCCCAAACCACTCTTCCCCTTTACCCTTGAGCTTCGTTTCACTCAGAGCAAAAACATCCAGGTTCCTTTCCCAAAAATATACTACCTATATATATACTCCTATGAGTCCACAAGGATAATCGCATATTGACCAAATGGAGTTCAATCTTCGTCTCTTTGATGTATGTCAAATGACTTGAATGCCATTCTTATGACTCAACTGATTCTATTATTATTACAAGAAAGTGCAATGGTTAACTTATTATATCTAACTATCAATCAATCAATCAATCAATATATATATATATATATATAGGGGAGATAGGGGATAGGGGAGAAAGAATACTTCCCACGTATTCCCTGCGTGTCGTACAAGGCGACTAAAAGGGAAGGGAGCGGGGGGCTGGAAATCCTCCCCTCTCGTTTTTTTTTTTTTTTTTTTTTTTTTTTTTTTTTTTTTTTCCAAAAGAAGGAACAGAGAAGAGGTCCAGGTGAGGATATTCCCTCAAAGGCCCAGTCCTCTGTTCTTAACGCTACCTCGCTATCGCGGGAAATAGCGAATAGCATGAAAAAAAAAAAAAAAAATATATATATATATATATATATATATATATATATATATATATATATATATATATATATATATATATATATATATATATATATATATATGATACAGCGCTGGTGGCTGATTCATGTGAGAAACTCCAAAAGCTTGTGACTGAGTTTGGTAAAGTGTGTGAAAGAAGAAAGTTAAGAGTAAATGTGAATAAGAGCAAGGTTATTAGGTACTGTAGGGTTGAGGGTCAAGTCAATTGGGAGGTAAGTCTGAATGAAGAAAAACTGTAGGAAGTAAAGTGTTTTAGATATCTGGGAGTGGATCTGGCAGCGTATGGAACCATGGAAGCGGAAGTGAATCATAGGATGGGGGAGGGGGCGAAAATTCTGGGACCCTTGAAGAATGTGTGGAAGTTGAGAACATTATCTCGGAAAGAAAAAATGGGTATGTTTGAAGGAATAGTAGTTCCAACAATATTGTATGGTTGCGAGGCGTAGGCTATGGATAGAGTTGTGCGCAGTAGGGTGGATGTGCTGGAAATGAGATGTTTGAGGACAATATATGGTGTGAGGTGGTTTGATCGAGTAAGTAATGTAAAGGTAAGAGAGATGTGTGGAAATAAAAAGAGTATGGTTGAGAGAGCAGAAGAGGGTGTTTTGAAATGGTTTGGTCACATGAAGAGAATGAGTGAGGAAAGATTGACCAAGACGATATATGTATCAGAGGTGGAGGGAACGAGAAGTGGGAGAACAAATTGGAGGAGGAAAGATGTAGTGAAAAAGATTTTGAGTGATTGGGGCCTGCACATGCATGAGGGTGAAAGGCGTGTAAGGAATAGAGTGAATTGGAACGATGTGGTATACCGGGGTCGACCTGCTGTCAATGGATTGAATCAGGGCCTGTGGAGCGTCTGGAGTAAACCATGGAACGTTCTTTGGGGCCTGGATGTGGAAAGGGAGCTGTGGTTTCGGTGCATTATTACATGTCAGCTAGAGACTGAGTGTGCCTTTGTTGTCATTTCCTAGCGCTACCTCGCACACATGAGGTAAGAGGGGGGTTGGTATTCCATGTGTGGCGAGGTGGTGATGGGAATAAATAAAGGTAGACTGTATGAATTAGGTACATGTGTAAATATGTATATTTCTGTGTGTGTATATATATATGTGTACATTGAGATGTATTGGTAGGTTTATTTGCGTGTGTGGACGTTATGTATATACATGTGTATGTGGGTGGGTTGGGCCATTTCTTTCGTCTGTTTCCTTGCGCTACCTCGCTGACGCGGGAGACAGCGACAAAGTAAGAAAAATAAATAAAAATATATATGTGAAAGGGTTAGAGAGAGATGTGCAGTAATAAAAAGAATGTTGTTGAGATAGCAGAAGAGGGTGTTTTGAAAAAGTTTCGTCACATGGAAAAAATGAGTGAGGAAACATTGACATAAAGAATATATGGATTTGAGGTATAGGGAACGAGAAGAAGTGGGAGACCAAATTTGGGCGGAAAGATGGAGTGAAAAAGATTTTGAGGCATCCGGGCCTGAACATGCAGAAGGGTGAAAGGCGTACAAGGAATAGAGTGAGTTGAAACGACATGGTATACCCGGGTCGACGTTCTGTCAATGGATTGAGCCAGGGCATGTGATTCGTCTAGGTGATACCATGGAAAGTTCTGTGGGGCCTGGATGTGGAAAGGGAGCTGTGGTTTCGATGCATCATACAAGATAGCGACCTCATGAACATTCGGGGGAAGGTGTTGTTATTTCATGTGTGGCGGGGTGACGACGGGAATGAACAAGGGCCGACAGTATGAATTATGTACATGTGTATATATCTATATGTATATGTCTGTGTGTGTATATTTATGTATACGTTGAGATGTACAGGTATGTATATGAGCGTGTGTGAACGAATATGTATATAAATATGTATGTGGGTGGGCTGGGACAATCTTTCGTCTGTTTCCTTGCACTACCTCGCTAATAAAAGAGACTGCGAAAAAGTATAATAAAATAAAAAGAATATATATATATAAATATATATATATATATATATATATATATATATATATATATATATATATATATATATATATATATATATATATATATATATATATATATATATATAACTTATTTATTCATTTTATTTATTTATTTTACTTTGTCGCTCTCTCCCGCGTTAGCGAGGTAGCGCAAGGATACAGACGAAAGAATGGCCCAACACACCCACATACACATGTATTCCTATGAGTCCACGGGGAAAATGAGACACGAAAAGTTCCCAAGTGCACTTTCGTGTAATAATCACATCATCAGGGGAGACACAAGAGAGAAATATAACAGTCAGTTGATATACATAGAAGAGACGAAGCTAGGACGCCATTTGGTAACTGACTTATATTTCTCTCTTGTGTCTCCCCTGATGATGTGATTATTACATGAAAGTGCACTTGGGAACTTTTCGTGTTTCATTTTCCCCGTGGACTCATAGGAATATCTTGATCGCACGCAAAATTGTGATCCTTTCCAACATACACATGTATATACAAACACGTCCACACACGCAAATATACATACCTATACATCTCAATGTATACATATATATACACACACAGACATATCCATACATACTCATGTACGTAATTCATACTATCTGCATTTTTTCATTCCCATTGCCACCTCGCCACACATAAAATAACAACCCCCTCCCCCCTCATGTGTGCGAGGTAGCGCTAGGAAAAGTCAACAAAGGCCCCATTTGTTCACACTCAGTCTCTAGCTGACATGTAATAACTCACCGAAACCACAGCTCCCTTTCCACATTCAGGCCCTACAGAACGTTCCATGATTTACCCCAGACGCTTCATACGCCCTGGTTCAATCCATTGGCATCTCGTCGACCCCGGTATACCACATCGTTCCAATTCACTCTATTCCTTGCACGCCTTTCACCCTCCAGCATGTTCAGGCAAAGATCACTCAAAATCTTTTTCACTCCATCTCTCCACCTTCAATTTGGTCTCCCACTTCTCATCGTTCCCTCCACCTCTGACACATATCCTCTTGGTCAATCTTTCCTCACTCATTCTCTCCATGTGACCAAACCATTTAAAAACACACACTTCTGCTCTCTCAACCACTCTTTTTATTTCCACACATCTCTCTTACCCTTACATTACTTACTCGATAAACCACCTCACACCACATATCATCCTCAAACATCTCATATCCAGCACCTCCATCCTCCTACGCACAATTCTATCCATAGCCCACGCCTCGCAACCATACAACATTGTTGGAACCACTATTCCTACAAACATACCCATTTTTGCTTTCCGAGATAATGTTTTCGACCTCCAAGCATTCTTCAAGGCTTGCAGGATTTTCGCCCCCCTCCCCCACCCTATGATTCACTTCTGCTTCTATGATTCCATCCACTGCCACATTCACTATCAGATATCTAAAACACTTCACTTCCTCTAGGTTTTCTCCATTCAAACTTACCTCCCAGTTTCCTTGACCCGCAATCCTACTGTACCTAATAACTTTGCTCTTGATTTCATTTACTCTCAACTTTCTTCTTTCACACACTTTACCAAACTCAGTCACTAGCTTCTGCAGTTTCTCACATGAATCAGCCACCAGCGCTGTATCATCAGCAAACAACAACTGACTCACTTCCCAAGCTCTCTCATCCACAACAGACTTCATACTTGCCGCTCTTTCCAAAACTCTGGCATTCACCTCCCTAACAACCCCATCCATAAACAAATTAAACAACCATGGAGACCTTATACACCCCTGCCGCAAACCTACATTCACTGAGAACCAATCACTTTCCTCTCTTCCTACACGTACACATGCCTTACATCCTCGAAAAAATACTTTTCACTGCTTCTAACAACTTGCTTAACACCATATATTCTTAATACCTCCCACAGAGCATCCCTATCAACTCTATCATATGCCTCCTCCAGATCCATAAATGCTACATACAAATCCATTTGGTTTTCTAAGTATTTCTTACATTCTTCAAAGCAAACACCTGATCCACACATCCTCTACCACCTCTGAAACCACATTGCCCTTCCCCAATCTGATGCTCTGTACATGCCTTCACCCTCTCAATCAATACCCTCCCATATAATTTACCAGGTATACTCAACAAACTTTTACCTCTATATTTTGAGCACTCACCTTTATCCCCTTTACCTTTGTACAATGGCACTATGCACGCATTCCGCCAATCCTCAGGCACCACACCATGCCTCATACATACATTAAATAACCTTTCCAACCAGTCAACAATACACTCACCCCTTTTTTGATAAATTCCAATGCAGTTCTATACAAACCTGCTGCCTTGCCGGTTTCATCTTCCGCAAAGCTTTCATTACCTCTTCTCTGTTTACCAGATTATTTTCCCTAACCCTCTCCCTTTGCTCACCACCTCGACCAAAACTCCCTATATCTGCCACTCTATCATCAAACACATTCAACAAACCTTCAAAATACTCACTCCATCTCCTTCTCACATCACCACTACTTGTTATTACCTCCCCATTAGCCCCCTTCATTGAAGTTCCCATATTCTCCCTTGTCTTACGCACTTTATCTACTTTCTTCTAAAACATCTTTTTATTCTCCCTAAAATCTAATGATACTCTCTAACCCCAACTCTCATTTGCCCTCTTTTTCACCTCTTGCACCTTTCTCTTAACCTCCTGCCTCTTTCTTTTATACATCTCATACTCATTTGCATTATTTCCCTGGCAAAAATCGTCCAAATTGCTCTCTCTTCTCTTTCACAAATAATCTGACTTCTTCATCCCATTACTCACTACCCTTTCTAATCATCCCATCTCCCACGCTTCTCATGCCACAAGCATCTTTTGCGCAAAACATCACCGCTTCCCTAAATACATCCCATTCCTCCCCCACTCCCCTTATCTCCTTTGTTCTCACCTTTTTCCATTCTGAACGCAGTCTCTCCTGGTACTTCCTCACACAAGTCTCCTTCACAATCTCACTTACTCTCAACACTTTCTTCACCCCAACATTCTCTCCTCTTTTCTCAAAACCCTTACAAATCTTCAACTTCGCCTCCAGAAGATAATGATCAGACATCCCTCCAGTTGCACCTCTCAGCACATTAACATCCAAAAGTCTCTCTTTCGCGCGCCTATCAATTAACACGTAATCCAATAACGCTCTCTGGCCATCTCTCCTACTTACATACGTATACTTATGTATATCTCGCTTTTTAAACAGGTATTCCCAATCACCAGTCCTTTTTCAGCACGTAAATCTACAAGTTCTTCACCATTTCCATTTACAACACTGAACACCCCATGTATATGAATTATTCCCTCAACTGCCACATTACTCACCTTTGCATTCAAATCACCCATCACTATAACCCGGTCTTGTTCATCAAAACCACTAACACACTCTTTCAGCTGCTCCCAAAACACTTGCCTCTCATGAATTGTCTTCTCATTCCCAGGTGCATATGCATCAATAATCACCCATTTCTCTCCATCAACTTTCAGTTTTACCCATATCAATCTATTACTTTCTTACAGTCTATCACATACTTCAACCGCTTTTGTTTCAGGAGTAGTGCTACTCCTTCCCTTGCTCTCGACCTCTCACTAACACATGACT
>NC_092237.1:34219641-34294641 GCF_036320965.1 Panulirus ornatus
ACCTCTGACACATATATCCTCTTTGTCAATCTTTCCTCATTCATTGTCTCCATATGACCAAAGCATTTCAAAACACCCTCTTAAGTCTCTCAATCACACTCTTTAATTACCGCACATCTCTCTTACACTTTTATTACTTGCTCGATCAAACCACCTCAAACCACATATTGTCCTCAATCATTTCATTTCCAAACACATCCACCCTCCTCCGCACAACTCTATTTATAGCCTACGCCTAGCAACCATATAACATTGTTGGAGCTACTATTCCTTCAAACATACCCATTTTTGCCTTCCGAGATAATGTTCACGCATTCCACACATTTTTCAACGCTCCCGGAACTCCATCCACTGCCAAATCCACTCCTAGGTATCTAAAAAAAAGACTCCATTCAAACTTACATTTCAGAAACTATGCCAAACTCAGTCATGAGCTTCTGCAGTTTCTCACCCGAATCAGCCACCAGCGCCTTATCATCAGCGAACAACAACTAACTCACTTTCTAAACTCTTCCAAAACGGACTGCATGCTTGCCCCTCTCTCCAATATTCTTGCATTCACCTCACTAACAACCCCATCCATAAACAAATTAAACAACAACGGAGAAGTCACGCAACACTGCAGCAAACCAACATTTACTGAGAACCAATCACTTTCCTCCCTTCCAACTCGTACACATGCCTTGCATCCTCGATAAAAACTTTTCACTGCTTCAAAAAACCTGACTCCCACACCATATATTTTCACAGAACATCTCAATGAACTCTATCATATGCCTTTCCAGATCTTTAAATGCTACATACACATCCATTTGCTATTCTAATTATTTCTCACTTACATTCTTCTAAGCAAACATCTGATCCACACATCCTCTACCACTTCTGAAACCACAGTGCTCTTCACCAGTCTGATGCTCTGTACATGCCTTCACCGTCTCAATCAATACCCTCTAATATACTTTCCCAGGAATACTTAAAAAGCTTATATATCTGTAATTCGAGACCTCACCTTTATCCCCTTAAGCTTAGTACAGTGGCACTATGCATGCATTCCGCCAATCCTCAGGCACCTCAAGAGTCATAAATGCATTAGACATCCTTACCAACCAGTCAACGGCACAGTAATCCCCTTTTTCAGAAAATTCCACTGCAATACCATCCAAAACCGATGATTTAATTTTTTGCAAAGCTTTTACTACCTCCTCTCTTTTTATCAAATCATTTTCCCCAACCCATCTTATGTGGCACACCGCCTCGACGGAAACACCCTATATCATCCAATACATCCTATCATCTAACACATTCAACAAACCTTTAGAATACTCACTCCATCTCCTTCTCATATGATCACTACTTGTTATCATCTCTCCATTAGCCCCCTTCACAAAATATTCGCATTAATTCTCTTGTCTTACACACTTTATTTACCTCCTTCCAAGTCATTTCTTATTCCCCCTAAAATCTAATGAAACTCTCTCAACCCAACCCTCATATATATATATATATATATATATATATATATATATATATATATATATATATATATATATATTTTTTATTTGTTTGCTTTGTCGCTGTCCCCCGCGTTTGCCAGGTAGCGCAAGGAAACAGACGAAAGAAATGGCCCAACCCACCCCCATACCCACGTCCACACACGCAAATATACATACCTATACATCTCAATGTACATATATATATACACACAGAGACACATACATATATACCCATGCACACAATTCACACTGTCTGCCTATATTCATTCCCATCGCCACCTCGTCAAACATGGAATACCATCCCCCTCCCCCTCATGTGTGCGGGGTAGCGCTAGAAAAAGACAACAAAGGCCTCATTCGTTCACACTCAGTCTCTAGCTGTAATGCAATAATGCCCGAAACCACAGCTCCCTTTCCACATCCAGGCCCCAGACAGCTTTCCATGGTTTACCCCAAGACGCTTCACATGCCCTGATTCAATCTACTGACAGCACGTCAACCCCGGTATACCACATCGATCCAATTCACTCTATTCCTTACCCGACTTTCACCCTCCTGCATGTTCAAGCCCCGATCACTCAAAATCTTTCTCTCTCCATCTTTCCACCTCCAATTTGGTCTCCCACTTCTCCTCGTTCCCTCCACCGCCGACACATATATCCTCTTGGTCAATCTTTCCTCACTCATTCTCTCCATGTGCCCAAACCATTTCAAAACACACTCTTCTGCTCTCTCAACCATGTTTTTTTTTTATTTCCACACATCTCTCTTACCCTTACATTACTTACTCGATCAAAACACATCACACCACACATTGTCCTCAAACATCTCATTTCCAGCACATCCACCCTCCTGCGTAAAACTCTACCCATAGCCCACGCCTCGCAACCATACAACATTGTTGGAACCACTATTCCTTCAAACATACCCATTTTTCCTTTCCGAGATAATGTTCTCGACTTCCACCCATTCTTCAAGGCTCCCAGGATTTTCGCCCCCTCCCCTACCCTATGATTCACTTCCGCTTCCATGGTTCCATCCGCTGCCAGATCCACTCCCAGATATCGAAAACACTTTACTTCCTCCAGTTTTTCTCCATTCAAACTTACCTCCAAATTAACTTGACCCTCAACCCTACTGTACCTAATAACCTTGCTCTTATTCATATTTGTTCTTATCTTTCTTCTTTCACACAATTTACCAAACTCAGTCACGAGCTTCTGCAGTTTCTCACATGAATCAGCCACCAGCGCTGTATCATCAGCGAACAACAACTGACTCACTCCTAAGCTCTCTCATCCACAACAACTTCATTTTTGCACCTCTTTCCAAAACTTTTGCATTCACCTCCCTAACAACCCCATCCATAAACAAATTAAACAACCGTGGAGACATCACACACCCCTGCCGCAAACCTACGTTCACTGAGAACCAATCACTTTCATCTCTCCCTACAAGTACACATGCCTTACATCCTCGATAAAAACTTTTCACTGCTTCTAACAACTTGCCTCCCACACCATATATTCTTAATACCTTCCACAAAGCATCTCTATCAACTCTGTCATATGCCTTCTCCAGATCCATAAATGCTATATACAAATCCATTTGCTTTTCTAAGTATTTCTCACATACATTCTTCAAAGCAAACACCTGATCCACACATCCTCTACCACTTCTGAAACCACACTGCTCTTCACCAATCTGATGCTCTGTACATGCCTTCACCCTCTCAATCAATACCCTCCCATATAATTTACCAGGAATACTCAACAAACTTATACCTCTGTAATTTGAGCACTCACTCTTATCCCCTTTGCCTTTTTACAATGGCACTATGCACGGATTCAGCCAATCCTCAGGCACCTCACCATGAGTCATACATACATTAAATAACCTTACCAACCAGTCAACAATACAGTCACCCCCTTTTTTAATAAATTCCGCTGCAATACCATCAAAACCTGCTGCCTTGCCGGCTTTCATCTTTCGCAAAGCTTTTACTACCTCTTCTCTGTTTACCAAATCATTTTCCCCAACCCTCTCACTTTGCACATCACCTCGACCAAAACACCCTATATCTGCCACTCTATCATCGAACACATTCAAAAAACCTTCAAAATACTCACTCCATCTCCTTCTCACATCACCACTACTTGTTATCACCTCCCCATTAGCGCCCTTCACTGAAGTTCCCATTTGCTCCCGTGTCTTAAACACTTTATTTACCTCCTTCCGGAGCATCTTTTTATTCTCCCTTACTTCTTCATCCCACCACTCACTACCCTTTCTAATCAACCCACCTTCCACGCTTCTCATGCTACAAGCATCTTTTGCGCAATCCGTCACTGATTACCTAAATACATCCCATTCCTCCCCCACTCCCCTTACTTCCATTGTTCTCACCTTTTTCCATTCTGTACTCAGTCTCTCCTGGTACTTCCTCACACAAGTCTCCTTCCCAAGCTCAATTACTCTCACCACCGTCTTCATCACAATATTCATTCTTTTTTTCTGAAAACCAACACAATTCTTCGTCTTAGACTCCACAAGATAATGATCAGACATCCCTCGAGTTGCACCTCTCAGCACATTTACATCCAAAAGTCTCTTTTTCGGGCGCCTGTCAATTAACACGTAATCCAACAACGCTCTCTGGCCATCTGTCCTACTTACATACGTATACTTATGTATATCTCGCTTTTTAAACAGTTATTCCCAATCACCAGTCCTTTTTCAGCACATAAATCTACAAGCTCTTCACCATTTCCATTTACAACACTGAACACCCCATGTATACCAATTATTCCCTCAACTGCCACAGTACTCACCTTTGCATTCAAATCACCCATCACTATAACCCGGTCGCGTGCATCAAAACCACTAACACACTCATTCAGCTGCTCCCAAAACACTTGCCTCTCATGATCTTTCTTCTCATGCCCAGGTGCATATGCACCAATAATCACCTATCTCTCTCCATCAAGTTTCAGTTATTCCCATATTAATCGAGAATTTACTTTCTTACATTCTATCACATACTCCCATAACTCCTGTTTTAGGAGTAGTGCTACTCCTTCCCTTGCTCTTGTCCTCTCACTAACCCCTGACTTTACTCCCAAGACATTCCCAAACCACTCTTCCCGTTTACCCGTGAGCTTCGTTTCACTCAGAGATAAAACATCCAGGTTCCTTTCCTGAAACATACTACCTATCTCTCCTTTTTTCACATCTTGGTTACATCCACACACATTTAGACACCCCAACCTGAGTCTAAAAGGAGGATGAGCACTCCCCGCGTGACTCCTTCTGTTTCCCATTTTTTAGAAAGTTAGAAATACAAGGAGGGGAGGATTTCTAGCCCCCCGCTCCCGTCCCCGCTAGTCGCCTTGTACGACACGTGAGGAAAGCGAGGGAACTATATATATATATATATATATATATATATATATATATATATATATATATATATATATATATATATATATATATATATATATATATATATATATATATATATATTTAGGCTGGGTTGTCTAAATGTATATGGATGTAACCGAGATATGAAAAAAGGAGAGATAGGTAGTATGTTTGAGGAAAGGAACCTGGATGTTTTGGCTCTGAGTGAAACGACGCTCAAGGGTAAAGGGGAAGAGTGGTTCCCTTGCTCTTGTCCTCTCACTAACCCCTGACTTTACTCCCAAGACATTCCCAAACCACTCTTCCCGTTTACCCTTGAGCTTCGTTTCACTCAGAGATAAAACATCCAGGTTCCTTTCCTGAAACATACTACCTATCTCTCCTTTTTTCACATCTTGGTTACATCCACACACATTTAGACACCCCAACCTGAGTCTAAAAGGAGGATGAGCACTCCCCGCGTGACTCCTTCTGTTTCCCATTTTTTAGAAAGTTTAAAAATACAAGGAGGGGAGGATTTCTAGCCCCCCGCTCCCGTCCCCTCTAGTCGCCTTGTACGACACGTGAGGAAAGCGAGGGAACTATATATATATATATATACATATATATATATATATATATATATATATATATATATATATATATATATATATATATATATATATATATATATATATATATATATATATATATATATATATATATATATATATATATATATATATATATATATATATATATATATATATATATATATATATATATTTAGGCTGGGTTGTCTAAATGTATGTGGATGTAACCAAGATGTGAAAAAAGGAGAGATAGGTAGTATGTTTGAGGAAAGGAACCTGGATGTTTTGGCTCTGAGTGAAACGACGCTCAAGGGTAAAGGGGAAGAGTGGTTTGGGAATGTCTTGGGAGTAAAGTCAGGGGTTAGTGAGAGGACAAGAGCAAGGGAAGGAGTAGCAGTACTCCTGAAACATGAGTTGTGGGAGTATGTGATGGAATGTAAGAAAATAAATTCTCGATTAATATGGGTAAAACTGAAAGTTGATGGAGAGAGATGGGTGATTATTGGTGCATCTGCACCTGGGCATGAGAAGAAAGATCATGAGAGGCAAGTGTTTTGGGAGCAGCTGAATGAGTGTGTTAGTGGTTTTGATGCACGAGACTGCGTTATAGTGATGGGTGATTTAAATGCAAAGTTGAGTAATGTGGCAGTTGAGGGAATAATTGGTATACATGGGGTGTTCAGTGTTGTAAATGGAAATGATGAAGAGCTTGTAGATTTATGTGCTGAAAAAGGACTGGTGATTGGGAATACCTGGTTTAAAAAGCGAGATATACATAAATATACGTATGTGAGTAGGAGAGAGGGCCAGAGAGCGTTATTGGATTACGTGTTAATTGACAGGCGCGCGAAAGAGAGACTTTTGGATGTAAATGTGCTGAGAGGTGCAACTGGAGGGATGTCTGATCATTATCTTGTGGAGGCTAATGTGAAGATTTGTATGGGTTTTCAGAAAAGAAGAGTGAATGTTGGGGTGAAGAGGGTGGTGAGAGTAAGTGAGCTTGGGAAGGAGACTTGTGTGAGGAAGTACCAGGAGAGACAAAGTCCAGAATGGAAAAAGGTGAGAACAATGGAAGTAAGGGGAGTGAGGGAGGAATGGGATGTATTTAGGGAATCACTGATGCATTGCGCAAAAGATGCTTGTGGCATGAGAAGAGTGGGAGGTGGGTTGATTAGAAAGAGTAGTGAGTGGTGGGATGAAGAAGTAAGAGTATTAGTGAAAGAGAAGAGAGAGGCATTTGGACGTTTTTTGCGGGGAAAAATGCAATTGAGTGGGAGATGTATAAAAGAAAGAGACTGGAGGTCAAGAGAAAGGTACAAGAGGTGAAAAAATAGGGCAAATGAGAGTTGGGGTGAGAGAGTATCATTAAATTTTAGGAAGAATGAAAAGATGTTCTGGATGGAGGTAAATAAAGTGCGTAAGACAAGGGAGCAAATTGGAACTTCAGTGAAGGGCCAAATGGGGAGGTGATAACAAGTTGTGGTGATGTGAGAAGGAGGTGGAGTGAGTATTTTCAAGGTTTGTTGAATGTGTTTGATGATAGAGTGGCAGATATAGGGTGTTTTGGTCGAGGTGGTGTGCAAAGTGAAAGAGTTAGGGAAAATGATTTGGTAAACAGAGAAGAGGTAGTAAAAGCTTTGCGGAAGATGAAAGCCGGCAAGGCAGCAGGTTTGGATGGTATTGCAGTGGAATTTATTAAAAAAAGGGGGTGACTGTATTATTGACTGGTTGGTAAGGTTATTTAATGTATGTATGACTCATGGTGAGGTGCCTGAAGATTGGCGGAATGCATATATAGTGCCATTGTACAAAAGCAAAGGGGATAAGAGTGAGTGCTCAAATTACAGAGGTATAAGTTTGTTGAGTATTCCTGGTAAAAATTATTCGCCATTTCCCGCATCAGCAAGGTAGCGTTAAGAACAGAGGACTGGGCCTCTGAGGGAACATCCTCACCTGGGCCCCTTCTCTGTTCCTTCTTTTGGAAAATTAAAAAAAAAACAAGAGGGGAGGATTTTCAGGACCCCGCTCCCTCCCCTTTTAGTCGCCTTGTACGACACGCAGGGAATACATGGGAAGTATTCTTACTCCGCAATCCCCAGGGATAATCTATATATATATATATATATATATATATATATATATATATATATATATATATATATATATATATATATATATATATATATATATATATATATATACATATATATATATAAATATCATCCCTGGGGATAGGGGATTAAGAATACTTCCCACGTATTCCCTGCGTGTCGTAGAAGGCGACTAAAAGGGGAGGGAGCGGGGGTCTGGAAATCCTCCCCTCACGTTTTTTTTTTTTTTTTTTTCAAAAGAAGGAACAGAGAATTGGACCAGGTGAGGGTATTCCCTCAAAGGCCCAGTCCTCTGTTCTTAACGCTACCTCGCTGGTGCGGGAAGTGGCGAATAGTTTGAGGGAGGGGAGGGAATATATATATATATATATATATATATATATATATATATATATATATATATATATATATATATATATATATATATATATATATATTTTTTTTTTTTTTTTTTTTTTTTTTTTTTTCTTGCTTTGTCGCTGTGTCCCGCGTTTGCGAGGTAGCCCAAGGAAACAGACGAAAGAAATGGCCCAACCCACCCCCATACACATGTATATACATATGTCCACACACGCAAATATGCACACCTACACAACTTTCCATGGTTTAACCCAGACGCTTCACATGCCCTGATTCAATCCACTGACAGCACGTCAACCCCGGTATACCACATCGATCCAATTCACTCTATACCTTGCCCTCCTTTCACCCTCCTGCATGTTCAGGCCCCGATCACTCAAAATCTTTTTCACTCCATCTTTCCACTTCCAATTTGGTCTCCCACTTCTCCTCGTTCCCTCAACCTCCGACACATATATCCTCTTGGTCAATCTTTCCTCACTCATTCTCTCCATGTACCAAACCATTTCAAAACACCCTCTTCAGCTCTCTCAACCACGCTCTTTTTATTTCCACACATCTCTCTTACCCTTACAATACTTACTCGATCAAACCACCTCACTCCACCTCAAACATCACATTTCCAGCACATCCATCCTCCTGCACACAACTCTCTCCATAGCCCACGCCTTGCAACCATACAACATTGTTGGAACCACTATTCCTTCAAACATACCCATTTTTGCTTTCCGAGATAATGTTCTCGACTTCCACACATTCTTCAAGGCTCCCAGATTTTTCACCCCCTCCCCCACCCTATGATCCACTTCCGCTTCCATGGTTGCATCCGCTGCCAGATCCACTCCCAGATATCTAAAACACTTTACTTCCTCCAGTTTTTCTCCATTCAAACTTACCTCCCAATTGACTTGACCCACAACCCTACTGTACCTTGCTCTTATTCACATTTACTTTTAGCTTTCTTCTTTCACACACTTTATCAAACTCAGTCACCAGCTTCTGCAGTTTCTCACATGAATCAGCCACCAGCGCTGTATCATCAGCGAACAACAACTGACTCACTTCCCAAGCTCTCTCATCCCCAACAGACTTCATACTTGAACCTCTTTCCAAAACTCTTGCATTCACCTCCCTAACAACCCCATCCAAAAACAAATTAAACAACCATGGAGACATCACACACCCCTGCCGCAAACCTACATTCACTGAGAACCAATCACTTTCCTCTCTTCCTACACGTGCACATGCCTTACATCCTCGATAAAATGTTTTCATTGCTTCTAACAACTTGCCTCCCAAACCATATATTCTTAGTACCTTCCACAGAGCATCTCCATCAACTCTATCATATGCCTTCTCCAGATCCATAAATGCTACATGCAAATGCATTTGCTTTTCTAAGTATTTCTCACATACATTCTTGAAAGAAAAACCTGATCCACACATCCTTTACCACTTCTGAAACCACATTGCTCTTTCCCAATCTGATGCTCTGTACATGCCTTCACCCTTTCAATCAATACATTCCCATATAATTTACCAGGAATACTCAACAATCTTATGCCTATGTAATTTGAGCACTCACTCTTATCCCCTTTGCCTTTGTACAATAGCACTATGCACGCATTCCGCCAATCCTCAGGCACCTCTCCATGAGAAAAGAAGAATGAATGTTGGGGTGCAGAGGGTGGTCAGAGTAAGTGAGCTTGGGAAGGAGACTTGTGTGAGGAAGTACCAGGAGAGACTGAGTAAAGAATGGAAAAAGGCTAGAGCAATGGAAGTAAGGGGAGTGGGGGAGGAATGGCAAGTATTTAGGGAATCAGTGATGGATTGCGCAAAAATGCGTAAGACAATGGAGCAAATGGGAACTTCAGTGAAGGGCGCTAATGGGGAGGTGATAACAAGTAGTGGTGATGTGAGAAGGAGATGGAGTGAGTATTTTGAAGGTTTCTTGAATGTGTTTGTTCATAGAGTGGCAGATATAGGGTGTTTTGGTCGAGGTGGTGTGCAAAGTGAGAGGGTTAGGGAAAATGATTTGGTAAACAGAGAAGAGGTAGTAAAAGCTTTGCGGAAGATGAAAGCCGGCAAGGCAGCAGGTTTGGATGGTATTGCAGTGGAATTTATTAAAAAAGGGGGTGACTGTATTATTGACTGGTTGTTAAGGTTATTCAATGTATGCATGTATATATATATATATATATATATATATATATATATATATATATATATATATATATATATATATATATATATATATATATATATATATATATATATATATATATATATATATATATATATATATATATATATATATATATATATATATCGAGGATGTAAGTCATGTGTACGTGTAGGAAGAGAGGAAAGTGATTGGTTCTCAGTGAATGTAGGTTTGCGGCAGGGGTGTGTGATGTCTCCATGGTTGTTTAATTTGTTTATGGATGGGGTTGTTAGGGAGGTGAATGCAAGAGTTTTGGAAAGAGGTGCAAGTATGAAGTCTGTTGGGGATGAGAGAGCTTGGGAAGTGAGTCAGTTGTTGTTCGCTGATGATACAGCGCTGGTGGCTGGTTCATGTGAGAAACTGCAGAAGCTGGTGACTGAGTTTGGTAAAGTGTGTGAAAGAAGAAAGTTAAGAGTAAATGTTAATAAGAGCAAGGTTATTAGGTACAGTAGGGTTGAGGGTCAAGTCAATTGGGAGGTAAGTTTGAATGGAGAGAAACTGGAGGAAATAAAGTGTTTTAGATATCTGGGAGTGGATCTGGCAGCGGATGGAACCATGGAAGCGGAAGTGGATCGTAGGGTGGGGGAGGGGGCGAAAATCCTGGGAGCCTTAAAGAATGTGTGGAATTCGACAACATTATCTCGGAAAGCAAAAATGGGTATATTTGAAGGAATAGTGGTTCCAACAATGTTGTATGGTTGCGAGGCGTGGGCTATGGATAGAGTTGTGCGCAGGAGGACGGATGTGCTGGAAATGAGATGTTTGAGGACAATGTGTGGTGTGAGGTGGTTTGATCGAGTAAGTAACGTAAGGGTAAGAGAGATGTATGGAAATAAAAAGAGCGTGGTTGCGAGAGCAGAAGAGGGTGTTTTGAAATGGTTTGGGCACATGGAGAGAATGACTGAGGAAAGATTGACCAAGAGGATATATGTGTCGGAGGTGGAGGGAACGAGGAGAAGAGGGAGACCAAATTGGAGGTGGAAAGATGGAGTGAAAAAGATTTTGTGTGATCGGGGCCTGAATATGCAGGAGGGTGAAAGGAGGGCAAGGAATAGAGTGAATTGGAGCGATATGGTATCCTGGGGTTGATGTGCTGTCAGTGGATTGAATCAGGGCATGTGAAGCGTCTGGGGTAAACCATGGAAAGCTGTGTAGGTATGTATATCTGCGTGTGTGGACGTATGTATATACATGTGTATGGGGGTGGGTTGGGTCATTTCTTTCGTCTGTTTCCTTGCGCTACCTCGCAAACGCGGGAGACATCGACAAAGAAAAAAAAAGAAAAAAAAAATATATATTTATTTATTTTATTATACTTGGTCGCTGTCTCCCGCGTTTGCGAGGTAGCGCAAGGAAACAGACGAAAGAAATGGCCCAACCCACCCCCATATATATATATATATATATATATATATATATATATATATATTGATTGAGAGGGTGAAGGCATGTACAGAGCATCAGATTGGGGAAGAGAAGTGTGGTTTCAGAAGTGGTAGAGGATGTGTGGATCAGGTGTTTGCTTTGAAGAATATATGTGAGAAATACTTAGAAAAGCAAATGGATTTGTATGTAGCATTTATGGATCTGGAGAAGGCATATGATAGAGTTGATAGAGATGCTCTGTGGAAGGTATTAAGAATATATGGTGTGGGAGGAAAGTTGTTAGAAGCAGTGAAAAGTTTTTATCGAGGATGTAAGGCATGTGTACGTGTAGGAAGAGAGGAAAGTGATTGGTTCTCAGTGAATGTAGGTTTGCGGCAGGGGTGTGTGATGTCTCCATGGTTGTTTAATTTGTTTATGGATGGGGTTGTTAGAGAGGTAAATGCAGGAGTTTTGGAAAGAGGGGCAAGTATGAAGTCTGTCTGGGATGAGAGAGCTTGGGAAGTGAGTCAGTTGTTGTTCGCTGATGATACAGCGCTGGTGGCTGATTCATGTGAGAAACTGCAGAAGCTGGTGACTGAGTTTGGTAAAGTGTGTGGAAGAAGAAAGTTAAGAGTAAATGTGAATAAGAGCAAGGTTATTAGGTACAGTAGGGTTGAGGGTCAAGTCAATTGGGAGGTGAGTTTGAATGGAGAAAAACTGGGGGAAGGGAAGTGTTTTAGATATCTGGGAGTGGATCTGGCAGCGGATGGAACCATGGAAGCGGAAGTGGATCATAGGGTGGGGGAGGGGGCGAAAATTCTGGGGGCCTTGAAGAATGTGTGGAAGTCGAGAACATTATCTCGGAAAGCAAAAATGGGTATGTTTGAAAGAATAGTGGTTCCAACAATATTGTATGGTTGCGAGGCGTGGGCTATGGATAGAGTTGTGCGCAGGAGGATGGATGTGCTGGAAATGAGATGTTTGAGGACAATGTGTGGTGTGAGGTGGTTTGATCGAGTTAGTAACGTAAGGGTAAGAGAGATGTCTGGAAATAAAAAGAGCGTGGTTGAGAGAGCAGAAGAGGGTGTTTTGAAGTGGTTTGGGCACATGGAGAGGATGAGTGAGGAAAGATTGACCAAGAGGATATATGTGTCGGAGGTGGAGGGAACAAGGAGAAGAGGGAGACCAAATTGGAGGTGGAAAGATGGAGTGAAAAAGATTTTGTGTGATCGGGGCCTGAACATGCAGGAGGGTGAAAGGAGGGCAAGGAATAGAGTGAATTGGAGCGATGTGGTATACCGGGGTTGACGTGCTGTCAGTGGATTGAATCAAGGCATGTGAAGCGTCTGGGGTAAGCTATGGAAAGCTGTGTAGGTATGTATATTTGCGTGTGTGGACGTATGTATATACATGTGTATGGGGGGGGTTGGGCCATTTCTTTCGTCTGTTTCCTTGCGCTACCTCGCAAACGTGGGAGACAGCGACAAAGTATAATGAATAAAATAAATATATATATATATATATATATATATATATATATATATATATATATATATATATATATATATATATATATATATATATATATATATATATATATATATAAAATATATATATATATATATATGTATATATATATATATATATATATATATATATATATATATATATATATATATATATATATATATATATATATATATATATTATCTATCTATTTTATTTTGCTTTGTCGCTGTCTCCCGCGTTTGCGAAGTAGCGGAAGGAAACAGACGAAAGAAATGGCCCAACCCACCCCCATACACAATGTATATACATACACGTCCAAACCAGCAAATATACATACCTATACATCTCAATATACACATATATATACACACACAGACACATGCATATACACCCATGCACATAATTCATACTGTCTGCCTTTATTCATTCCCATCGCCACCTCGCCACACATGGAATACCATCCCCCTCCCCCTTCACATGTGCGAGGTAGCACTAGGAAAATACAATAAAGGCACCATTTGTTCACACTCAGTCTCTAATTGTCATGCAATAACGCCCGAAACCACAGCTCCCTTTCCACATCCAGGCCCCAGACAACTTTCCAAGGTTTCCCCCAGACGCTTCACATACCCTGATTCAATCCAAGACAGCACATCAACCCCGGTATACGACATCGATCCAATTCACTCTATTCCTTGCCGTCCTTTCACCCTCCTGCATGTTCAGGCCCCGATCACTCAAAATCTTTTTCACTCCATCTTTCCACCTCCAATTTGGTGTCCCACTTCTCCTCGTTCCCTCCACCTCCGACACATTTATCCTCTTCGTCAATCTTTCCTCACTCATTCTCTCCATGTGCCCAAACCATTTCAAAACACCCTCCTCTGCTCTCTAAACTACGCTCTTTTTATTTCCACACATCTCTCTTACCCTTACATTACTTACTCGATTAAATCACCTCACACCACACATTGTCCTCAAACATCTCATTTCCAGCACATCCACCCTCCTGCGCACAACTCTATCCATAGCCCACGCCTCGCAACCATACAACATTGTTGGAACCACTATTCCTTCAAACATACCCATTTTTGCTCTCCGAGATAATGTTGTCGAATTCCACACATTCTTTAAGGCTCCCAAGATTTTCGCCCCCTCCCCCACCCTATGATCCACTTCCGCTTCCATGGTTCCATCCGCTGCCAGATCCACTCCCAGATATCTAAAACACTTTACTTCCTCCAGTTTCTCTTCATTCAAACTTACCTCCCAATTGACTTGACCCTCAACCCTACTGTACCTAATAACCTTGCTCTTATTAACATTTACTCTTAACTTTCTTCTTTCACACACTTTACCAAACTCAGTCACCAGCTTCTGCAGTTCCTCACATGAATCATCCACCAGCGCTGTATCATCAGCGAACAACAACTGACTCACTTCCCAAGCTCTCTCATCCCCAACAGACTTCATACTTGCCCATCTTTCCAAAGCTCTTGTATTTACCTCCCTAACAACCCCATCCATAAACAAATTAAACAACCATGGAGACATCGCACACCCCTGCCGCAAACCTACATTCACTGAGAGCCAATCACTTTCCTGTCTTCCTACACGTACACATGCCATACATCCTCGATAAAAAGTTTTCACTGCTTCTAACAACTTGCCTCCCACACCACATATTCTTAATACCTTCCACAGAGCATCTCTATCAACTCTATCATATGCCTTCTCCAGATCCATAAATGATACATACAAATCCATTTGCTTTTCTAAGTATTTCTCACATATATTCTTCAAAGCAAACACCTGATCTACACATCCTCTACCACTTCTGAAACCACATTGCTCTTCCCCTATCTGATGCTCTGTACATGCCTTCACCCTCTCAATCAATACCCTCCCATATGAATATATTTTTTTTCTTTCTTTTAAGCTATTCGCCATTTCCCGCATTAGCGAGGTAGCGTTAAGAACAGAGGACTGGGTCTTTGTGGAAATATCCTCACCTGGCCCTCCTCTGTTCCTTCGTTTGGAAAATTAAAATGAAACGAGAGGGGAGGATTTCCAGCCTCTCGCTCCCTCCCCTTTTAGTCGCCTTCTACGACACACAGGGAACACGTGGGAAGTATTCTTAATCCCCTATCCCTAGGGATAATGAATATATATATATATATATATATATATATATATATATATATATATATATATATATATATATATATATATATATATATATATATATATATATATATATATATATTATATATATGTATATATATATATATATATATATATATATATATATATATATATATATATATATATATATATATATATATATATATATATATATATATATATATATATATTTTTTAATACCATTCGCCATTTCCCGCAATACCGAGGTAGCGTTAAGAACAGAGGACTGGGCCTTTGAGGGAATATCCTCACCTGGCCCCTTTCTCTGTTCCTTCTTTTGGAAAATTAAAAAAAAACGAGAGGGGAGGATTTCTAGCCCCACACCCCCTATATATATATATATATATATATATATATATATATATATATATATATATATATATATATATATATATATATATATATATATATATATATATATATATATATTCTTTTTCATACTATTCGCCATTTCCTGCGTTGAGAACAGAGGATATTTCCTTTGAGGGGAATATCCTCACTTGGTCCCCTGATCTGTTCCTTCATTAGGAAAACTAAAAACGAGAGGGAAGGATTTCCAGCCCCCGCTCCCTTCTCTTTTAGTCGCCTTCTACAACACGCAGGGAATACTTGGGAAGTATATTTTCTCCCCTATCCCCAGGGGTTAAATATATATATATATATATATATATATATATATATATATATATATATATATATATATATATATATATATATATATATATATATATATATATATATATATATATATATATATATATATTTATATATATATATATATATGGGGTAAGCTATGGAAAGCTGTGTAGGTATGTATATTTGCGTGTGTGGACGTATGTATATACATGTGTATGGGGGGGGTTGGGCCATTTCTTTCGTCTGTTTCCTTGCGCTACCTCGCAAACGCGGGAGACAGCGACAAAGTATAATAAATAAATAAATAAATAAATATATATATATATATATATATTTATATATATATATATATATATATATATATATATATATATATATATATATATATATATATATATATATAAAAATATATATATTTATATATATATATATATATATATATATATATATATATATATATATATATATATATATATATATATATATATATATATATATATATTGTGAATGTTGGTTTGCAGCAGGGCTGTGCGATGTCTCCATGGTTTTTTAATTTGTTTATGGATGAGGTGGTTAGGGAGGTGAATGCAAGAGTTTTGAAAAGATTGTCAAGTATGCAGTCTGTTGTGGATGAGAGAGTCTGGGAAGTGAGTCAGTTGTTGTTCACTGATGATACAGCGCTGGTTGCTGAATCCGGTGAGAAATTTCATAAGCTTGTGACTGAATTTGATAAAGTGTATGAAAGAAGAAAGTTGAGGGTAAATGTAAATAAGAGCAAGGTTATTTGGTACAGTAGGGTTGAGGGACAAGTCAATTGGATTAAAGTTTAAATGGAGAAAAACTGGAGGAAGTAAAGTGTTTTAGGTACCTGAGAGTGGATTTGGCAGCGAATGGAACCATGGAAGCGGAATTGAGTCATTGGATGGTGTAGGGGGCGAAAGTTCTGGATGCTTTGAAAATGTGTTGAAGGCGAGAAAGTTATCTTGGAAAGTAAAAATTGGCATGTTTGAATGAATAGTGGTTCCAATAACGTTATGTGGATGCGAGGCGTGGGCTATAGATGGAGTTGTGCGGAGGAGGGTGGATATCCTGGAAAGAGTTGTTTGAGGACAATATATGGTGTGAGGTGGTTTGATCGAGTAAGTAATGAAAGGGTAAGAGAGATGTGTGGTAATAAAAATAATGTGGTAGAGAGAGCAGAAGAGGGTGTTTTGAAATGGTTTGGTCACATGGAGAGAGTGAGTGAGGAAACATTGACAAAGAAGATATATGTGTCATTGGCATGGACGTGGGGGCCTGGATGTGGAAAGAGATCTGAGGTTTCGGTGCATTATACAAGACAGCTAGAGGACTGAGTGTGAACAAATATGGCCTTTGTTGTCTTTTCCTAGCGCTACCTCTCGTATATGTTGGTGGAGGGGTTTGTTATTTCATGTGTGGTGGGGATGCGACAGGGATGAATAAAGGGCGTTCAGTATGAATTATATACATGTGTATATATGTATATGTCAGTGTGTGTGTGTATATAAATATATATATATATATATATATATATATATATATATATATATATATATATATATATATATATATATATATATATATATATATATATCTTTTCTTTCTTTCGTACTATTCGCCATTTCCCGCATTAGCGAGGTAGCGTTATCAACAGAGGACTGGGCCTTAGAGGGAATATCCTCACCTGGCCCCCTTCTCTGTTCCTTCGTTTGGAAAAAAAAAAAAACGAGAGGTGAGGATTTCCAGCCACCCGCTCCCTTCCCTTTTAGTCGCCTTCTACGACACGCAGGTAATACGTGGGAAGTATTCTTTCTCCCCTATCCCCAGGGATAATATATATATATATATATATATATATATATATATATATATATATATATATATATATATATATATATATATATATATATATATATATATATATATATATATATATATGTATATATATATATATATATATATATATATATATATATATATATATATATATATATATATATATATATATATATATATATATATATATATATATATATATATATATACATATATACATATATATATATATATATATATATATATATATATATATATATATATATATATATATATATATATATATATATATATATATTTATATACACACACACACACTGACATATACATATATACACATGTATATAATTCATACTGAACGCAAATGAGAGTTGGGGTGAGAGAGTATCATTAAATTTTAGGGAGAATAAAAAGATGTTCTGGAAGGAGGTAAATAAAGTGCGTAAGACAAGGGAGCAAATGGGAACTTCAGTGAAGGGCGCAAATGGGGAGGTGATAACAAGTAGTGGTGATGTGAGAAGGAGATGGAGTGAGTATTTTGAAGGTTTGTTGAATGTGTTTGATGATAGAGTGGCAGATATAGGGTGTTTTGGTCGAGGTGGTGTGCAAAGTGAGAGGGTTAGGGAAAATGATTTGGTAAACAGAGAAGAGGTAGTGAAAGCTTTGCGGAAGATGAAAGCCGGCAAGGCAGCAGGTTTGGATGGTATTGCAGTGGAATTTATTAAAAAAGAAGGTGACTGTATTGTTGACTGGTTGGTAAGGTTATTTAATGTATGTATGACTCATGGTGAGGTGCCTGAAGATTGGCGGAATGCGTGCATAGTGACATTGTACAAAGGCAAAGGGGATAAGAGTGAATGCTCAAATTACAGAGGTATAAGTTTGTTGAGTATTCCTGGTAAATTATATGGGAGGGTATTGATTGAGAGGGTGAAGGCATGTACAGAGCATCAGATTGGGGAAGAGCAGTGTGGTTTCAGAAGTGGTAGAGGATGTGTGGATCAGGTGTTTGCTTTGAAGAATGTATGTGAGAAATACTTAGAAAAGCAAATGGATTTGTATGTAGCATTTATGGATCTGGAGAAGGCATATGATAGAGTTGATAGAGATGCTCTGTGGAAGGTATTAAGAATATATGGTGTGGGAGAAAAGTTGTTAGAAGCAGTGAAAAGTTTTTATCGAGGATGTAAGGCATGTGTACGTGTAGGAAGAGAGGAAAGTGATTGGTTCTCAGTGAATGTAGGTTTGCGGCAGGGGTGTGTGATGTCTCCATGGTTGTTTAATTTGTTTATGGATGGGGTTGTTAGGGAGGTAAATGCAAGAGTTTTGGAAAGAGGGGCAAATATGAAGTCTGTTGGGGATGAGAGAGCTTGGGAAGTGAGTCAGTTGTTGTTCGCTGATGATACAGCGCTGGTGGCTGATTCATGTGAGAAACTGCAGAAGCTGGTGACTGAGTTTGGTAAAGTGTGTGGAAGAAGAAAGTTAAGAGTAAATGTGAATAAGAGCAAGGTTATTAGGTACAGTAGGGTTGAGGGTCAAGTCAATTGGGAGGTGAGTTTGAATGGAGAAAAACTGGAGGAAGTGAAGTGTTTTAGATATCTGGGAGTGGATCTGGCAGCGGATGGAACCATGGAAGCGGAAGTGGATCATAGGGTGGGGGAGGGGGCGAAAATTCTGGGAGCCTTGAAGAATGTGTGGAAGTCGAGAACATTATCTCGGAAAGCAAAAATGGGTATCTTTGAAGGAATAGTGGTTCCAACAATGTTGTATGGTTGCGAGGCGTGGGCTATGGATAGAGTTGTGCGCAGGAGGATGGATGTGCTGGAAATGAGATGTTTGAGGACAATGTGTGGTGTGAGGTGGTTTGATCGAGTGAGTAACGTAAGGGTAAGAGAGATGTGTGGAAATAAAAAGAGCGTGGTTGAGAGAGCAGAAGAGGGTGTTTTGAAGTGGTTTGGGCACATGGAGAGGATGAGTGAGGAAAGATTGACCAAGAGGATATATGTGTCGGAGGTGGAGGGAGCAAGGAGAAGAGGGAGACCAAATTGGAGGTGGAAAGATGGAGTGAAAAAGATTTTGTGTGATCGGGGCCTGAACATGCAGGAGGGTGAAAGGAGGGCAAGGAATAGAGTGAATTGGAGCGATGTGGTATACCGGGGTTGAAGTGCTGTCAAGGCATGTGAAGCGTCTGGGGTAAACCATGGAAAGCTGTGTAGGTATGTATATTTGCGTGTGTGGACGTATGTATATACATGTGTATGGGGGGGGTTGGGCCATTTCTTTCGTCTGTTTCCTTGCGCTACCTCGCAAACGCGGGAGACAGCGACAAAGTATAAAAAAAAAAAAAAAAGTATATATATATATATATATATATATATATATATATATATATATATATATATATATATATATATATATATATATATATATATATATGTATATATATATATATATATATATATATATATATATATATATATATATATATATATATATATATATACATATATATATACATATATATATAGGAAGAAAGGAAAGTGATTGGTTCTCAGTGAATGTAGGTGTGCGGCAGGGGTGTGTGATGTCTCCATGGTTGTTTAATTTGTTTATGGATGGGGTTGTTAGGGAGGTGAATGCAAGAGTTTTGGAAAGAGGGGCAAGTATGAAGTCTGTTGGGGATGAGAGAGCTTGGGAAGTGAGTCAGTTGTTGTTCGCTGATGATACAGCGCTGGTCGCTGATTCATGTGAGAAACTGCAGAAGCTGGTGACTGAGTTTGGTAAAGTGTGTGAAAGAAGAAAGTTAAGAGTAAATGTGAATAAGAGCAAGGTTATTAGGTACAGTAGGGTTGAGGGTCAAGTCAATTGGGAGGTGAGTTTGAATGGAGAAAAACTGGAGGAAGTAAAGTGTTTTAGATATCTGGGGGTGGATCTGGCAGCGGATGGAACCATGGAAGCGGAAGTGGATCATAGGATGGGGGAGGGGGCGAAAATTCTGGGAGCCTTGAAGAATGTGTGGAAGTCGAGAACATTATCTCGGAAAGCAAAAATGGGTATGTTTGAAGGAATGGTGGTTCCAACAATGTTGTATGGTTGCGAGGCGTTGGCTATGGATACAGTGGTGCGCAGGAGGATGGATGTGCTGGAAATGAGATGTTTGAGGACAGTGTGTGGTATGAGGTGGTTTGATCGAGTAAGCAACGTAAGGGTAAGAGAGATGTGTGGAAATAAAAAGAGCGTGGTTGAGAGAGCAGAAGAAGGTGTTTTGAAATGGTCTGGGCACATGGAGAGAATGAGTGAGGAAAGATTGACCAAGAGGATATATGTGTCGGAGGTGGAGGGAACGAGGAGAAGAGGGAGACCAAATTGGAGGTGGAAAGATGGAGTGAAGAAGATTTTGTGTGATCGGGGCCTGAACATGCAGGAGGGTGAAAGGAGGGCAAGGAATAGAGTGAATTGGAGCGATGTGGTATACCGGTGTTGATGTGCTGTCGGTGGATTGAATCAGGGCATGTGAAGCGTCTGGGGTAAAGCATGGAAAGCTGTGTAGGTATGTATATTTGCGTGTGTGGACGTATGTATATACGTGTATGGGGGTGGGTTGGGCCATTTCTTTCGTCTGTTTCCTTGCGCTACCTCGCAAACGCGGGAGACAGCGACAAAGCAAAAAAAAAAAAAAAAAAAAATATATATATATATATATATATATATATATATATATATATATATATATATATATATATATATATATATATATATACATATATATACGTTGGGATGTATTGGTATGTATATTTATGTGTATGTATATGTATACGTTGACATGTATAGGTATGTATACGTGCGTGTTGGATGTGTATGTATATTCATATGTATTTGGGTGGGTTGGGCCATTGTTTCTTTTGTTTCCTTGCGCTACCTATATATAAATACATCTATATTTTCATTTGTTTTATTATTCTTTGTTGCTGTCTCTCGCGTTAACGAGGCAGCGCAAGGAACTAGACGAAAGAATGGCCCAACCCACCCACATAAATATGAATATACATACACATGCAACATGCATGTGTAAAGGCCACATTTGTTCACACTCAGTCTATAGATGTCATGCATAATGCACCGAAACCACAGCTCCCTTTCCACATCTGGGCTCCACAAAACCTTCCATGTTTTACCCCTGATGCTTCACATGACCTGGTTCAATCCATTGACAGCACATCGGCCTCGGTATACCATATAGTTCCATTTTACTCTATTCCTTGCACACCTTTCATTCTCCTGCATGTTCAGGCCCTGATCACTCAGAATCTTTTCCGCTCCATCTTTCCATCTCCAATTTGGTCTCCCACTTCTCCTCTTTCCCTCCACCTCTGAAACATATATCCTCTTTGTCAATCTTTCCCCGTTCATTCTCTCCATGTGACCAAACCATTTCAAAACATCCTCTTCTGCTTTCTCAACCACATTCATTTTAATAACGCGCATCTCCCTTACCCTTTCACTACTTAACCAAACCACCTCAAACCACATATTGTCCTCATACATCTCATTTCCAGTATATCCACCCTCCTTCGCACAACTCTATATATAACCCATGATTCGCAGCCATATTCCTTCAAATATATCCATTTTTCCTTTTCAAAATGGCGTTCTTGACTTCCACACATTTTTCAACGCCACGAAAACTTAAGCCCCTTCACCCACCCTATGACTCACTTCCGCTTTCTTCGTTCCATCCGCTGCCACATCCACTCCCAGATATCTAAAACACTTCACTTCCTCCAGTTTTTCTCCATTAAAACTTAACTCTCAACTGACTTGTCCCTCAACGTTGCTCTACCTAACAACCTTACTCTTATTCACATTTACTCTCAGCTTTCTTCTTTCACCCACTTTACCAAACTCAGTCACCAGCTTCTGCACTTTCTCATCCGAGTCCGCCACCAGCACTGTATCATCAGCGAACAACAACTGATTCACTTCCCAAGGTCTCTAACCCACAACATACTGCATCCTTGCATCCTTCAAATCGTAATATATATATATATATATATATATATATATATATATATATATATATATATATATATATATATATATATATATATATATATATATATATATATATATATATATATATATATATATATATATATATATATATATATATATATATATGTATATATATATATATATATATATATATATATATATATATATATATATATATATATATATATATATATATATATATTTTTTTTTTTTCAAAAGAAGGAACAGAGAAGAGGGCCAGGTGAGGATATTCCCTCAAAGACCCAGTCCTCTGTTCTTAACGCTACCTCGCTATCGCGGGAAATGGCGAATAGTATGAAAGAAAGAAAAGAATATATATATATATATATATATATATATATATATATATATATATATATATATATATATATATATATATATATATATATATATATATATATATATATATATATATATATATATATATATATATATATATATATATATATATGGGGATAGGGGAGAAAGAATACTTCCCACGCATTCCTCACCTGTCGTAGAAGGAGACTAAAGGGGACGGGAGCGGGGGGCCAGAAACCCTCCCCTCCTTGTATTTTAATTTTCTAAAAGGGGACACAGAAGAAGGAGTCACGCGAGGAGTGCTCATCCTCCTCGAAGGCTCAGATTAGGGTGTCTAAATGTGTGTGGATGTAACCAAGATGAGAAAAAAGGAGAGATAGGTAGTATGTTTGAGGAAAGGAACCTGGATGTTTTGGCTCTGAGTGAAACGAAGCTCAAGGGTAAAGGGGAAGAGTGGTTTGGGAATGTCTTGGGAGTAAAGTCAGGGGTTAGTGAGAGGACAAGAGCAAGGGAAGGAGTAGCACTACTCCTGAATCAGTTGTGGGAGTATGTGATAAGAAAGTAAATTCCAGATTGATATGGGTAAAACTGAAAGTTGATGGAGAGAGATGGGTGATTATTGGTGCATGTGCACCTGAGCCTGAGAAGAAAGATCATGAGAGGCAAGTGATTTGGGAGCAGCTGAATGAGTGTCTTAGTAGTTTTGATGCACAAGACTGGGTTATAGTGATTGGTAATTTCAATGCAAAGATGAGTAATGTGGCAGTTGAGGGAATAATTGGTATACATGGATTGTTCAGTGTTGTAAATGGAAATGGTGAAGAGCTTGTAGATTTATGTGCTGAAAAAGGACTGGTGATTGGAAATACCTGCTTTAAAAAGCGAGATATACATAAGTATACGTAGGTAAATGGGAGAGATGGCCAGAGAGCTTTATTGGATTACGTGTTAATTGATAGACGCACAAAAGAGAGACTTTTGGATGTTAATGTGCTGAAAGGTGCAACTGGAGGGATGTCTGATCATTATCTTGTGGAGGCGAAAGTTAAGATTTGTGGGGGTTTTCAGTAAAGGAGAGAGAATGTTGGGGTGAAGAGAGTGGTGAGAGTAAGTGAGCTTGGGAAGGAGACTTGTGTGAGAAGTACCAGGAGAGACCGAGTACAGAATGGAAAAAGGTGAGAACAAAGGAGGTAAGGGGAGTGGGGGAGGAATGGGATGTATTTAGGGAAGGAGTGATGGTTTGCGAAAAAGATGCTTGTGGCATGAGAAGCGTGGAAGGTGGGTTGATTAAAAAAGGTAGTGAGTGGTGGGATGAAGAAGTAAGATTATTATTGAAAGAGAAGAGAGAGGCATTTGCACGATTTTTGCAGAGAAAAAATGCGAATGAGTGGGAGAGGTATAAAAGAAAGAGGCAGGAGGTCAAGAGAAAGGTGCATGAGGTGAAAAGAGGGCAAATGAGAGTTGGGGTGAGAGAGAATCATTAAATTTCAGGGAGAATAAAAAGATGGTTTGGAAGGAGGCAAATAAAGTGCGTAAGACAAGGGAACAAATGTGAACGTCAGTGAAGGAGGATAATGGGGAGATGTTAACAAGTAGTGGTTATGTGAGAAGGAGATGGAGTGAGTATTTTGAAGGTTTGTTGAATGTGTTTGATGATAGTGTGGCATATATAGGGTGTTTTGGTCGAGGTGGTGTGCAAAGTGAGAGGGTTAGGGAAAATGATTTGGTAAACAGAGAGGAGGTAGTAAAAGCTTTGCGGAAGATGAAAGCTGGCAGGGCAGATTTGGATGGTATTGCAGTGGAATTTATTAAAAAAGGATGTGACTGTATTATTGACTGGTTGGTAAGGTTATTTAATGTATGTTTGACTCATGGTGGGGTGCCTGGGGATTCGCGGAATGCGTGCATAGTGCCATTGTACAAAGGCAAAGGGGATAAGAGTGAGTGCTCAAATTACAGAGGTATAAGTTTGTTGAGTATTATATGGGAGGGTATTGATTGAGAGGGTGAAGGCATGTACAGAGCATCAGATTGGGGAAGAGCGATGTGGTTTCAGAAGTGGTAGAGGATGTGTGGATCAGGTGTTTGCTTTGAAGAATGTATGTGAGAAATACTTAGAAAAGCAAATGGATTTGTATGTAGCATTTATGGATCTGGAGAAGGCATATGATAGAGTTGATAGAGATGCTCTGTCGAAGGTATTAAGAATATATGGTGTGGGAGGAAAGTTGTTAGAAGCAGTGAAAAGTTTTTATCGAGGATGTAAGACATGTGTACGTGTAGGAAGAGAGGAAAGTGATTGTTTCTCATTGAATGTAGGTTTGCGGCAGGGGTGTGTGATGTCTCCATGGTTGTTTAATTTGTTTATGGATGGAGTTGTTAGGGAGGTAAATGCAAGAATTTTGGAAAGAGGGGCAAGTATGAAGTCTGTTGGGGATGAGAGAGCTTGGGAAGTGAGTCAGTTGTTGTTCGCTGATGATACAGCGCTGGTGGCTGATTCATGTGAGAAACTGCAGAAGCTGGTGACTGAGTTTGGAAAAGTGTGTGGAAGAAGAAAGTTAAAAGTAAATGAGAATAAGAGCAAGGTTATTAGGTACAGTAGGGTTGAGGGTCAAGTCAATTGGGAGGTGAGTTTGAATGGAAAAAAACTGGAGGAAGTGAAGTGTTTTAGATATCTGGGAGTGGATCTGGCAGCGGATGGAACCATGGAAGCGAAGGTGGATCATAGGGTGGGGGAGGGGGCGAAAATCCTGGGGGCCTTGAAGAATGTGTGGAAGTCGAGAACATTATGTATATACACATGTATATACATACGTCCACACACGCAAATATACATACCTACACAGCTTTCCATGGTTTACCCCAGACGCTTCACATGCCTTGATTCAATCCACTGACAGCACGTCAACCCCGGTATACCGCATCGCTCCAATTCACTCTGTTCCTTGCCCTCCTTTCACCCTCCTGCATGTTCAGGCCCCGATCACACAAAATCTTTTTCACTCCATCTTTCCACCTCCAATTTGGTCTCCCTCTTCTCCTCGTTCCCTCCACCTCCGACACATATATCCTCTTGGTCAATCTTTCCTCACTCATTCTCTTCATGTGCCCAAACCATTTCAAAACACCCTCTTCTGCTCTCTCAACCACGCTCTTTTTATTTCCACACATCTCTCTTACCCTTACGTTACTTACTCGATCAAACCACCTCACACCACACATTGTCCTCAAACATCTCATTTCCAGCACATCCATCCTTCTGCGCACAACTCTATCCATAGCCCACGCCTCGCAACCATACAACATTGTTGGAACCACTATTCCTTCAAACATACCTATTTTTGCTTTCCGAGATAATGTTCTCGACTTCCACACATTCTTCAAGGCTCCCAGAATTTTCGCCCCCTCCCCCACCCTATGATCCACTTCCGCTTCCATTGTTCCATCCGCTGCCAGATCCACTCCCAGATATCTAAAACACTTCACTTCCTCCATTTTTTCTCCATTCAAACTCACCTCCCAATTGACTTGACCCTCAACCCTACTGTACCTAATAACCTTACTCTTATTCACATTTACTCTTAACTTTCTTCTTCCACACACTTTACCAAACTCAGTCACCAGCTTCTGCAGTTTCTCACATGAATCAGCCACCAGCGCTGTATCATCAGCGAACAACAACTGACTCACTTCCCAAGCTCTCTCATCCCCAACAGACTTCATACTTGCCCCTCTTTCCAAAACTCTTGCATTCACCTCCCTAACAACCCCATCCATAAACAAATTAAACAACCATGGAGACATCACACACGCCTGCCGCAAACCTACACTCACTGAGAACCAATCACTTTCCTCTCTTCCTACCCGTACACATGCCTTACATCCTAGATAAAAACTTTTCACTGCTTCTAACAACTTGCCTCCCACACCATATATTCTTAATACCTTCCACAAAGCATCTCTATCAACTCTATCATATGCCTTCTCCAGATCCATAAATGCTACATACAAATCCATTTGCTTTTCTAAGTATTTCTCACATATATATATATATATATATATATATATATATATATATATATATATATATATATATATATATATATATATATATTTATTTTTTTTTCTTTTTTTTTATACTTTGTCGCTGTGTCCCGCGTTTGCGAGGTAGCGCAAGGAAACAGACGAAAGAAATGGCCCAACCCCCCCCCCCCCCATACACATGTACATACACACGTCCACACACGCAAATATACATACCTACACAGCTTTCCATGGTTTACCCCAGACGCTTCACATGCCTTGATTCAATCCACTGACAGCACGTCAACCCCTGTATACCACATCGCTCCAATTCACTCTATTCCTTGCGCTCCTTTCACGCTCCTGCATGTTCAGGCCCCGATCACACAAAATCTTTTTCACTCCATCTTTCCACCTCCAATTTGGTCTCCCTCTTCTCCTCGTTCCCTCCACCTCCGACACATATATCCTCTTGGTCAATCTTTCCTCACTCATTCTCTCCATGTGCCCAAACCATTTCAAAACACCCTCTTCTGCTCTCTCAACCACGCTCTTTTTATTTCCACACATCTCTCTTACCCTTACGTTACTTACTCGATCAAACCACCTCACCCCACACATTGTCCTCAAACATCTCATTTCCAGCACATCCATCCTCCTGCGCACAACTCTATCCATAGCCCACGCCTCGCAACCATACAACATTGTTGGAACCACTATTCCTTCAAACATACCCATTTTTTGCTTTCCGAGATAATTTTCTCGACTTCCACACATTTTTCAAGGCTCCCAAGATTTTCGCCCCCTCCCCCACACTATGATCCACTTCCGCTTCCATGGTTCCATCCGCTGACAGATCCACTCCCAGATATCTAAAACACCTCACTTCCTCCAGTTTTTCTCCATTCAAACTCACCTCCCAATTGACTTGACCCTCAACCCTACTGTACCTAATAACCTTGCTCTTATTCACATTTACTCTTAACTTTCTTCTTCCACACACTTTACCAAACTCAGTCACCAGCTTCTGCAGTTTCTCACATGAATCAGCCACCAGCGCTGTATCATCAGCGAACAACAACTGACTCACTTCCCAAGCTCTCTCATCCCCAACAGACTTCATACTTGCCCCTCTTTCCGGGACTCTTGCATTTACCTCCATAACAACCCCATCCATAAACAAATTAAACAACCATGGAGACATCACACACCCCTGCCGCAAACCTACATTCACTGAGAACCAATCACTTTCCTCTCTTCCTACACGTACACATGCCTTACATCCTCGATAAAAACTTTTCACTGCTTCTAACAACTTGCCTCACACACCATATATTCTTAATACCTTCCACAGAGCATCTCTATCAACTCTATCATATGCCTTCTCCAGATCCATAAATGCTACATACAAATCCATTTGCTTTTCTAAGTATTTCTCACATACATTCTTCAAAGCAAACACCTGATCCACACATCCTCTACCACTTCTGAAACCGCACTGCTCTTCCCCAATCTGATGCTCTGTACATGCCTTCACCCTCTCAATCAATACCCTCCCATATAATTTACCAGGAATACTCAACAAACTTATACCTCTGTAATTTGAGCACTCACTCTTATCCCCTTTGCCTTTGTACAATGGCACTATGCACGCATTCCGCCAATCCTCAGGCACCTCACCATGAGTCATACATACATTAAATAACCTTACCAACCAGTCAACAATACAGTCACCCCCTTTTTTAATAAATTCCACTGCAATACCATCCAAACCTGCTGCCTTGCCGGCTTTCATCTTCCGCAAAGCTTTTACTACCTCTTCTCTGTTTACCAAATCATTTTCCCTAACCCTCTCACTTTGCACACCACTTCGACCAAAACACCCTATATCTGCCACTCTGTCATCAGACACATTCAACAAACCTTCAAAATACTCATTCCATCTTCTCACATCACCACTACTTGTTATCACCTTCCCATTTACGCCCTTCACTGAAGTTCCCATTTGTTCCCTTGTCTTACGCACCCTATTTACCTCCTTCCAGAACATCTTTTTATATATATATATATATATATATATATATATATATATATATATATATATATATATATATATATATATATATATATATACATATATATATATATATATATATATATATATATATATATATATATATATATATATATATATATATATATTTATATGTTTATATATGTATATTTATATTCCTATGAGTCCACGGGGAAAACGAAACACGAAAAGTTCTCAAGTGCACTTTCGTGTAATAATCACATCATCAGTGGAGACACAAGAGAGAAATATAACAGTCAGTTGATATACATCGAAGAGACGAAGCTAGGACGCCGTTTGGTAAACATGTGATTGTAAAACACATACAAGGAGCGTTCATAAACTTATCATTTTACAAATCTTATCAACAATAAAGTTATCTAATTTGTACAGACTATCACTAATATTAAGATTATAATTCTTTGTGTATTTAATAATATAAGATTCAATGATATTTCTCTTGGTAATAGAGTTAGAGTTAACATCTGAGATGGCTTTACTCCAGTCAATACAATGACCATAGTTTTTAACATGATTAAACAAGTCATTTGATTCTTGTCCCGTTCTTATACTATATTTTTTGTTGCTTAAGTCTAACAGAAAGATCCTTACCAGTCTGACCAACATAACATTTATCACAGGAACTTTATACATGCAACCAAGAGAATTTTCTGGTAATTTCCTGATTAAGATATTCTTTATAGTATTATTGTTGCTAAAGGCAATATTTACATTAAAGGATTTAAGCAACATGGGAAGCAAAGTGAAATTATTATTAAAAGGGAGAACTAAAAGATTCTTTTTGTCAATGGGAAGTTTGGGCTCAACTCTGTAAAACGATTTCTTTGCTGACTTAAGGGATTTATCAATGAAAGATCTAGGGTACTTTAACTTAGATCCAATAGAATATATCTTCTTAAACTCATCATCAATAAACTCTGGACTGCAAATACGTAATGCCCTTAGGAACATAGATTGGAATGATGATAACCTAACTCTGTCTTGTTGAGATGAGTAATAATGGATATATGAGCATACATTGGTGGGTTTTCTGTATATGCTAAACTTAAACTTGTTTCCTTGTCTATGGATCATGCAATCTAAAGATGGTAACATACCATTATTTTCATTTTCTACAGTAAATTTGATGGAAGGTACTAAATTGTTAAGTAAGGGGAGAAATATTTGTAAATTTTCATTTGTTGGCCAAACACAAAGAACATCATCTACATACCTAAACCAAATTGCATTAGAAGGTAAGATATCCTTTAGTAATTTTGTTTCAAAAAATTCCATATAAAGATTACTTAGTATAAGTGAAAGAGGGTTACACATTGCCATACCAAATTTTTGAGCATACTTATCTCCATTAAATTGAAATACACGGTCTTTTATACACAATTTTATCAATTCAATGAAATTAGACCTTGAAACAGGTAAATGAATATCATCCAAGACATCAAATAAATATTTTAATAGGTCATCAACTGGAACTTTAGTGAAAAGTGAGGAAACATTAAAGCTAACTAGTTTGAATTCAAAATTAATATTGCCATTGTTTAGCTTGTTGACTAAATCTACATTGTTCATGATATTAGAATTTGAAACCTTACTCACTAAAGGGCTTAATAAGGAAACTAACCATTTTGATAATTTATATGTGATTGAGCTTACTGAACTCACTATAGGTCTTGCTAGAAAATTTTGTTTTATGTCTTTTGATAAATATGTGAGAAATACTTGGAAAAACAAATGAATTTGTATGTAGCATTTATGGATCTGGAGAAAGCATATGATAGAGTTGATAGAGATGCTCTGTGGAAGGTTTTAAGAAAATATGGTGTGGGAGGCAAGTTATTAGAAGCAGTGAAAAGTTTTTATCGAGGATGTAAGGCATGTGTACATGTAGGAAAAGAGGAAAGTGATTGGTTCTCAGTGAATGTAGGTTTGCGGCAAGGGTGTGTGATGTCTCCATGGTTGTTTAATTTGTTTATGGATGGGGTTGTTAGGGAGGTGAATGCAAGCGTTTTGGAAAGAGGGGCAAGTATGCAGTCTGTTGTGGATGAGAGAGCTTGGGAAGTGAGTCAGTTGTTGTTCGCTGATGATACAGCGCTGGTGGCTGATTCATGTAAGAAACTGCAGAAGCTGGTAACTGAGTTTGGTAAAGTGTGTGAAAGAAGAAAGTTAAGAGTAAATATGAATAAGAGCAAGGTTATTAGGTACAGTTGGGTTGAGGGTCAAGTCAATTGGGAGGTAAGTTTGAATGAAGAAAAACTGGAGGAAGTAAAGTGTTTTAGATATCTGGGAGTGGATCTGGCAGCGGATGGAACCATGGAAGCAGAAGTGAATCATAGGGTGGGGGAGGGGGCGAAAATTCTGGAAGCCTTGAAGAATGTTTGGAAGTCGAGAACATTATCTCGGAAAGCAAAAATGGGTATGTTTGAAGGAATAGTGGTTCCAACAATGTTGTATGGTTGCGAGGCATGGGCTATGGATAGAGTTGTGCGCAGGAAATTGAATGTGCTGGAAATGAGATGTTTGAGGACAATATGTGGTGTGAGGTGGTTTGATCGAGTAAGTAATGTAAGGGTGAGAGAGATGTGTGGAAATAAAAAGAGTGTGGTTGAGAGAGCAGAAGAGGATGTTTTGAAATGGTTTGGTCACATGGAGAGAATGAGTGGGGAAAGATTGACCAAGAGGATATATGTGTCAGGAGGTGGAGGGAAAGATTGACCAAGAGGATATATGTGTCAGAGGTGGAGGGAACGAGGAGAAGTGGGAGACCAAATTGGAGGTGGAAAGATGGAATGAAAAAGATTTTGAGCGATCGGGGCCTGAACATGCAGGAGGGTGAAAGGCATGGAAGGAATAGAGTGAATTGGAACGATGTGGTATACCGGGGACGACGTGCTGTCAATGGATTGAACCAGGGCATGTGAAGCGTCTTTGGTAAACCATGGAAAGTGTGTGGGGCCTGGATGTGGAAAGGGAGCTGTGGTTTCGGTGTATCATTACATGACAGCTAGAGACTGTGTGTGAACGAATGGGGCCTTTGGTGTCTTTCCTAGCTCTACCTCGCACACATGAGGGGGGAGGGGGTTGTTATTCCATGTGTGGCGAGGTGGCGATGGGAACAGATAAAGGGAGACAGTATGAATTATGTACATGTGTATATATGTATATGTCTGTGTGTGTATATATATATATATATATATATATATATATATATATATATATATATATATATATATATATATATATATATATATATATATATATATATATATGTGTATATTGAGATGTATAGGTATGTATATTTGCGTGTGTGGACGTGTATGTATATACATGTGTATGTGGGCGGGTTGGGCCATTCTTTCGTCTGTTTCGTTGCGCTACCTCGCTAACGCGGGAGACAGCGACAAGGCAAAATAAAAAATATATATAGTGTTTTGATAAGTCCATATATATATGGGAATGAAGGCGACAAAACTGACATATTTTTGATAAGAGAAATGTTACCTTTCAACAACAACTTTATTTCTTTATTGAAGTGAGAATTAACTGCTTCTAAGGGATTTTTACTAAGATAGAATATGTTGTGTTATCATTTAGATCATTCATTTTAGATAGATAGTTACTTTTGTCTAAAATCACAACAGTGTTAGCCTTATCTGCTTTAGTAATATGTACATCCTTGTCTTTTTTTTAAGGTGTTATTAGCTCTTATGAATCTTTTAGGGGAATTAGCTTCAACTGGTTTTCATAAACTGGCATACACTAAACCCTTGCAAATATTAATATCATCATTACTTAAATTACTGTATTTTTCTAAATTACAAAACGACTTTGTGACATCAACACCGCTGGCTTCTCTGTTAGAGCACACACAACTTAAACCATAGCCTAATGCACACAAGGAATCTTTATCTAGTTGTTTATTAGACAGGTTTACCGCAAAAGTTTAAGTTTAGCATATACAGAAAACCCACCAATGTCTGCTCATACATCCATTATTACTCATCTCAAGATGACAGAGTTAAATCATCATCATTTCAATCTATGTTCCTAAGGGCATTACGCATTTGCAGTCCAGAGTGTATTGATGATGAGTTCGAGAAGATATATTCTATTGGATCTAAGTTAAAGTACCCTAGATCTTTCATTGATAAATCCCTTAAGATAGCAAAGAAATCATTTTATAGAGTTGAGCCCAAACCTCCTATTGACACCAAGAATCTTTTAGTTCTCCCTTTCAATAATAATTTCACCTTGCTTCCCATGTTGCTTAGATCCTTTAATGTAAATGTTGCCTTTATCAACAATAATACTATGAAGAATATCTTAATCAGGAATTCACCAGAAAATTCTCTTGGTTGCATCTATAAAGTTCCTTGTGTAAACTGTGATAAATTTTATGTTGGTCAGACTGGTAAAGATCTTTCTGTTAGACTTAAGCAACATAAATATAGTTTAAAAACGGGACATGAATCAAATGCCTTGATAATCATGTTAAAAACTCTGATCATTGTATTGACTAGAGTAACGCCATCTCAGTTGTTAACTCTAACTCTATTACCAAGAGAAATATCATTGAATCTTATATTATTAAATACACAAAGAATTATAATCTTTATATTAGTGATAGTCTATACAAATTAGATACCTATATTGTTGATAAGATTTGTAAAATGATAAGTTTATGAACGCTTGCTGTATGTTTTGGACAATCACATGTTTACCAAACGGCGTCCTAGCTTCGTCTCTTCGATGTATATCAACTGACTGTTATATTTCTCTCTTGTGTCTCCACTGATGATGTGCTCATTACACGAAAGTGTACTTGGGAACTTTTCGTGTTTCATTTTCCCCGTAGGAATATCTTGATCATGCGCAAAATTGTGATCCTTTCCAACCAATATATATATATATATATATATATATATATATATATATATATATATATATATATATATATATATATTGTTGAATGTGTTTGATGATAGAGTGGCAGATATAGGGTGTTTTGATCGAGGTGGTGTGCAAAGTGAGAGGGTTAGGGAAAATGATTTGGTAAACAGAGAAGAGGTAGTGAAAGCTTTGCGGAAGATGAAAGCCGGCAAGGCAGCAGGTTTGGATGGTATTGCAGTGGAATTTATTAAGAAAGGGGGTGACTGTATTGTTGACTGGTTGGTAAGGTTATTTAATGTATGTATGACTCATGGTGAGGTGCCTGAGGATTGGCGGAATGCGTGCATAGTGCCATTGTACAAAGGCAAAGGGGATAAGAGTGAGTGCTCAAATTACAGAGGTATAAGTTTGTTGAGTATTCCTGGTAAATTATATGGGAGGGTATTGATTGAGAGGGTGAAGGCATGTACAGAGCATCAGATTGGGGAAGAGCAGTGTGGTTTCAGAAGTGGTAGAGGATGTGTGGATCAGGTGTTTGCTTTGAAGAATGTATGTGAGAAATACTTAGAAAAGCAAATGGATTTGTATGTAGCATTTATGGATCTGGAGAAGGCATATGATAGAGTTGATAGAGATGCTCTGTGGAAGGTATTAAGAATATATGGTGTGGGAGGAAAGTTGTTAGAAGCAGTGAAAAGTTTTTATCGAGGATGTAAGGCATGTGTACGTGTAGGAAGAGAGGAAAGTGATTGGTTCTCAGTGAATGTAGGTTTGCGGCAGGGGTGTGTGATGTCTCCATGGTTGTTTAATTTGTTTATGGATGGGGTTGTTAGGGAAATAAATGCAAGAGTTTTGGAAAGAGGGGCAAGTATGAAGTCTGTTGGGGATGAGAGAGCTTGGGAAGTGAGTCAGTTGTTGTTCGCTGATGATACAGCGCTGGTGGCTGATTCATGTGAGAAACTGCAGAAGCTGGTGACTGAGTTTGGTAAAGTGTGTGGAAGAAGAAAGTTAAGAGTAAATGTGAATAAGAGCAAGGTTATTAGGTACAGTAGGGTTGAGGGTCAAGTCAATTGGGAGGTGAGTTTGAATGGAGAAAAACTGGAGGAAGTGAAGTGTTTTAGATATCTGGGAGTGGATCTGGCAGCTGATGGAACCATGGAAGCGGAAGTGGATCATAGGGTGGGGGAGGGGGCGAAAATTCTGGGGGCCTTGAAGAATGTGTGGAAGTCGAGAACATTATCTCGGAAAGCAAAAATGGGTATGTTTGAAGGAATAGTGGTTCCAACAATGTTGTATGGTTGCGAGGCGTGGGCTATGGATAGAGTTGTGCGCAGGAGGATGGATGTGCTGGAAATGAGATGTTTGAGGACAATGTGTGGTGTGAGGTGGTTTGATCGAGTGAGTAACGTAAGGGTAAGAGAGATGTGTGGAAATAAAAAGAGCGTGGTTGAGAGAGCAGAAGAGGGTGTTTTGAAGTGGTTTGGGCACATGGAGAGGATGAGTGAGGAAAGATTGACCAAGAGGATATATGTGTCGGAGGTGGAGGGAACAAGGAGAAGAGGGAGACCAAATTGGAGGTGGAAAGATGGAGTGAAAAAGATTTTGTGTGATCGGGGCCTGAACATGCAGGAGGGTGAAAGGAGGGCAAGGAATAGAGTGAATTGGAGCGATGTGGTATACCGGGGTTGACGTGCTGTCAGTGGATTGAATCAAGGCATGTGAAGCGTCTGGGGTAAGCCATGGAAAGCTGTGTAGGTATGTATATTTGCGTGTGTGGACGTATGTATATACATGTGTATGGGGGGGGGGGTTGGGTCATTTCTTTCGTCTGTTTCCTTGCGCTACCTCGCAAACGCGGGAGACAGCGACAAAGTATAATAAAAAAAAAAAAAAAAATATATATATATATATATATATATATATATATATATATATATATATATATATATATATATATATATATATATATATATATATATATATATATATATATCCCTGGGGATGGGGAGAAAGAATACTTCCCACGTATTCCCTGCGTGTCGTAGAAGGCGACTAACAGGGGAGGGAGCGGGGGGCTGGAAATCCTCCCCTCTCATTATTTTTTTTTTTTTTAATTTTCCAAAAGAGGGAGCAGAGAAGGGGGCCAGGTGATGATATTCCCTCAAAGGCCCAGTTCTCTGTTCTTAACGCTACCTCGCTAACGCGGGAAATGGCGAATAGTTTGAAAGAAAGAAAGAAAAAAAAAAAAAAAAAATATATATATATATATATATATATATATATATATATATATATATATATATATATATATATATATATATATATATATATATATATATTGCGCGTGATCAAGATATTCCACTGAGTCCACCTGGAAAAATTCAACACGAGAAGTTCCCAAGTGCACTTTTGTGTAATAATCACATCATCAGGGGAGACAGAAGAAAGAAATATTAGTCAGTTGATATACAACGAAAAGATGTAGGAAGACGCCATTTTGTAAGCAAGTGATTGTCCAAGACAGATAACAAGCGTATCATAAACTTATTATATGGACAAGAACTGGAGTTGTTCACAAATTTTTTCATGAACAAAACTATTCATTTTGTATAGACCTTCACTAATATTATAGTTAATAATACAAGAATCAATGAAATTTCTCGTGGTACTGGAGTTATAGTTAATGATTGAGATGGCATTACTCGAGTCAATGCAATGATCATAGCTTTTAACTTGATTAAACAAGGCATGATATTCTTGTCCTGTTCTTATTATATATTTACGCTGCTTAAATCTAACAGAAAGATCTTTACCAATCTGCCCAACATAAAACGTATCACAATTTCTACATGGCACTTTATAGATGCATCCAGGAGAGTTTTCTGGTGAGTTCCTGATAGATATATTCTTTTTAGTATTATTATTGCTTCAGGTAACATTCAGATTAATGGATTTAAGCAACAGGGGAACGAAAGTATAATCATTATTAAAAGGGAGAACTATAAGATTCTTGGTGTCAATGGGATGCTTGGATTCATCTTTATAAAATGATTTAATTGCTAAGTTAAGGTATTTATCATTGAAAGATCTAGGCTACTTTATCTGTTTATCATACTTGATCTCTGTTTTCCGTATCAGTCAGGTAGCGCCTGGAAACAAGCGAAAAATGGCCAATCCACGTAATACACATATATATAATACACGCACATACACACACTTATATTCACATACATATCAAAATATACACATATACATACACATCCATATGTATACAAATGTACATATTCATATTTCCATGCCTTCATCCTTTCCTGGCGCTACCCCGCCCCATAGGAAATAGCATCGCTTCCTCCTTTAACATACTGCTCCAAATTCAGGTACCAGCTTCTTCAGTTTTTCACTGAAATCTGCCACAAGTTCTGTGTCAACTGCAAACAATAGTTGACTTTTTATCCCTCAGACTGCATACTCGCCCCTCTCTCGATTACTCTTATGTTTACCCTCCTCATCACCGTATTTCTAAATATTTGAAGCAACTACGGTGACATCAGACACCACTACCGCAATCCAAATTACACTTGGAATCGATCACTTTCTTATCTTCCTCATCATGCACATGCCCTACACTCTTAATAGAAATTTCTCACTCATTCCTCCCACACCGAATGATTTTAAAACCTCCCACATTGCATCTATATCATTTCTATCTAATGCTTTTCCCAGACACATTAAATCCATTGACAGCACGTCACCCCTTGTACAACACATTGTTCCAAATCACTCTTTTCTGTTCACGCCTTTCACCTTCCTACCTTTTAAGGCCCCGATCACTTAGATTTTTTTTGCACTCCTCCCCTCTATCTATAATTTGGTTCTCCTCAGTTTCCTTCTCCTATGCATATTTGACAGTATATCCTTTTGCCAGCACTCCTCTTCCATTCTCTCTATATTGCTAAATTATTTCAGCACACCTTCTTCAACTTCCTCAACCACGCTCATTTTATTACCACACATCTTTCTTACCCTTTCATTACTTATTCGATCAAACCACCTTACAGCACACTTTGTGTTAATTCATTTCATTAGAACACAGACACCCCACCGTATATTTTCATCTTCAGCTCATGGCTTACCTTACAATCTCGCTTTTATTCATATTTACTCTCAACATTCTCCTTTCACACACTTTTTCCAGCTCAGACACCATCTCCTCTGGTTTCTTACCCGAGTTTGTCGTCAGCAAAGAATTTACTTGTTCACTTGTATTTACCTCCTCACTACCCTATCCATAAAGATATAAAACATTCCTGGCGACCTCACGCATCTGCAGACCCACCTGGACAAACGCGCCATCTTCTCTACCTCTTCGCACACGCTCTTGTTGAAAACTTCTCTATTTTTGATAGCTTTCCTCTCATACCCGATAATCATAACACTTCATAAATCTTTTCTATTAACCCTGTCATATGCTTTCTGCAGATCCATAAATGCTACATGAAATTGCCTCTACTTCTCTAAGTAATTCTCATACATATTTTTCAAATAAAATACCTGATCTACACATCCTCTTCCACTCCTGAAACCTCATCCTTTCTTCCCAGTCTAATGCTGCGTGTATGCCTTCATCCTCTGAATCACCACTCTTCCGTACAACTTACCAGGTACACTCAGCGTCTGTATCCTGAGAGCTTTAAAGAAAATGACAGACAAGGTGACAGCGAGGCTTCTATAGCTTTGGGTCGAGGGGCCGCGGTCAGGTTAGACTGAAGGAACGCGGTAAGTTCGTGGACTGCGGCATTGGAATCAAGTCAGGTGCAGCGTGTGTGGGTGAAGCCTCCGCCCTGGTTATGTCCTTGAAAATTGTAGTAGCCTCAAGCACAGATGACTGGTGAGAGTATATTTTTTGAGTTAATCTGATGTTATGACTGATGATGTTTGGGTTGTCCTATTCAATATTAATGACTTCAAATAACTGTTGCTTTCCTATGGCGTTGCATTGTTTTAATATCCTTTTGTTTTCGACCATAATTTGTATGGTGAGAATAGTTATCCTGATTAGTCATGTGTTTAATCATCCACAGCTACAACAAGTACATACCATTCATGAAATCATTTTCCCACTAAGTTTTGTGCTGTGGCATTTGTAAGTCCCATAACAACCCACAGATAAACAATAGAATTGATCTTTATTTCAGAAATTACTAAATCAACACCAAGATCAATAACAAAGAAAACTTGAACTAGTGTTAGTATGATCAAAGCTATGCCTATTCTATACATGGTTTTGGTTTATATCTATCTATCCTATCATATTCCTTACGGAAACTAGTTGCAGTCAACTGTTTATTATGGGGTTCTCATTTAATGGACCTCTACTGATGAAAATCGATGTAACAATTCTCAGCTTGGGATGACATTTCAGAAATTTTATGAGAGTAATATTTCTCCTAGAAACCAGAAGATATGCTGATATTTCCAGGATTGCAACAAATGACATACCATACATCTGGTAACGGTAAGCATGAACATATGTGTACAAAATGACAAGTCTGAAGAGCAAACCTGGAGGTAATATCCAGTTTCGTAGGAACAATTTTATAAACAATTACGAAGTACATAATATAATTAGGCAGGCAGATTCTCTTCTATATCATAATACACGTTTAAGATAAGGTGAAAAATATACCACCAGGATTTTTCCATTTTATTCCAGTGGTTGACAACAGATACAGAAAGTTCTGTTCTCACATGCCTAGTGTTACAGTTAGAATACAAGAGTGATCTATAAAGAATCATCAGAAGTAAAGAGAAAAGAGTTTTCAGGTACGAGCAGTAGAAGTGGTTCATGAACTTACAGATCTCCTAACCCTTCCTGCGAGAGGAGCCAGCCAAATCAAGAATACATTACAGCAAATAATATTAAAAAATCAGTTATATCAATGAGTCTCAAGAATGATGCAAGGCGAAAAATGTGGAATGTGAAATTGTTTCATTGATATTTCTTAGAGAGAGAGAGAGAGAGAGAGAGAGAGAGAGAGAGAGAGAGAGAGAGAGAGAGAGAGAGAGAGAGAGAGAGAGAGAGAGAGAGAGAGAGAGAGAGAGAGAGAGAGATTTCAAAGATTTTTCTGTGCCTACATGACATTTTAATCTCTAGTATCTTCCCCATACATAGTTTTAGCCAACGGTTTATGAATTAAGCTGTAAACATGATATACCACTGGACTCAATGTCTCTCTGACTGGCAGGTCCATTGTAGGGATCCATCTGGAGACCTATTGTCTGATCCCACCTACAACATCAGAACATCAACTCAGTGTGATATGCAAATTAGAATACATCGATTTTTCACAGATAAAGTGACACATAATAAACATGATTTTCTCACAGTCGATTTCTAGCATACCAGTAGCTAAGTGGGGATAATTTCTTCCCAGTAGCGTGGAGGGTGACCTCTATCTAAATCTGCCTGATAGTGCCCAAAAAACTAAGATGAGAAAGTTACACAATGTTCAAGTTTGAAAAAAGTATAGCGCAAGTGATCACCGACAAATTACTTCTGAAGTAACTACTTTCAACATTTTCTAATTCTAACCATTGCCATAATCACAAAAAAAGAACGGATTTCAAATTTGTAAACTTCAGTGATCTCGGCATTGCTTTTGACAGGCAAATCTGGGATGATATCATTAATGAAAACGATATGGACGTAGCATGGGGAAGCTTCAGTAAAACGTTCAAAGTAGTGGAGGGATCATTTGTGCCGAAATGGTGGAGCAATGAAATAATGAAGGACTTGTTTTCTCAAGACGTAGTGCATGAGAAACTCAGACAAGCTACCAACATAACAGAGTAAATGATGTAAATTTCCGAAGAGAGACTAAGAGACTTGTACGGCAAAGTAAATAACAAAAGAAACCCTACGGAAATCTATGGTTTTGTTAGACACAAGAGATTCATTACCCAGTCCATTAGTTCAATGATTACGGGGAAATAGTGATTTAGTTCAACACAACGAAGCCTTAGGAAAAAAAAGATTGCATTTGTATTCATAACTGAAGATCCATACAGTTTCCCGAATCAAGCTTCATTGCAAAGAAGGGAATCCATCTTGTAATATATTTACATAAGAGTGGAAGATATACTCCCACCGCTAAATGAAATGAGAGTAAATAAAACAGCACCCAAGATATGTCGTATCCGGAAACAATGAGAGGAAGCGACAAGTGATATAATAGAGTCCATGACTGCTCTTTTCAATAACCTACACGCTACGGAAAAATGTTTCAAAGGAATAGTAGTTTGCCAATGTACTAGAGATATTCTGAACAAGTAGCAAATCACTGCCTGGGAATTATCGTTCAATTAGTAATTCGTAATTTTTTTGGAAACCATCTTTCGGAATAAAGCTATGAGCCATTCAGAGGACCACCACAATATGAATCAGCATGGTTCTCGACGTAGTCATTGTTGTGTGACAAATCTCTTTAATTTCTTTCATGATATAATTAACATGTGTGGCAAAAGTAAAGCAGTTTATGTCATTTATCTAGATTTTCAAAAAGCATTTGTTAGAGTTCCTCGCTAAAGGCCACTAAGAAATTTTAGTCACATGGTATGGATTGTTGTACTTCGATGGTTAAGTAATTGGCTGACTGGCCTTAAATTAGTGACTAATGGTCAAGCCTCACTGGTTAGACCATAGTGGTGTGCCGCAGGGATCAGTCTTGGGACCGATCCTTTTTATTTCGTATATCTATGATGCTGATGATGCGCTGCTCTGCAAGATATTCTTGCTCGCCTGTTTCACCTCTGTCTAAAACCCAGACATCGCTTTCAGGTTGGAATCACGCCTTGGTGCAGCCCATCCCTAGAAATGAAAGGAGACCACTCTAACCCATCCAGCTATCGCCTCATTGCTCTCACTTCTGCTGTTTCCACACTTTTTGAAACTCTCCTAAACTTTCGCTTTTTCAAACCATTAGAATCCCATTCCCTTCTTTTGGCTTAACAGTAGGATTTTTGCAGTGCTAAGTCTACTGGTGATCTCTCTTATGTGGCTTACCTCTAGTCATCTCACAAGATATTTGGTGAACTTTTTGCCGTAGCCCTCGACGTCTCCCAAGGTTCTGATTGGGTGTGGCATAAGTCGCTTGCGGAGTAATGGCTAATTTTGACTCGCTTTTACTTTTATATTCACCCGACATGGACTTCACTGGGGCATGTTATTTGTCCATATCACGTTGGGCACTATAAAATGATCTCCAGGCCAGTACCACAATGGTTAGTCTAGACATAACAAAAACAGTATTTTGGACAAGGAACACCAATGAGTGGCAGTGGTACTAAGACCGCATGCTAGGACGGTACCCTGTCCCTTATGTATGTCAAAAACTCCGTTACCCAGAGTAAGAAATATCAATAGATAATCAGATCTATGTAATATGGTATTTCAGCTTACTAGGATGCCTCCCATATCGTGACAAGGTAAGAAGTGAGATATTAACTCGTCTATATCGTAGATTGGTAAAGGGCGTAAAATTTGTGAATGATGCCTAAATAGAAGTAAGCTAATCGGTATCAACAGCTGTTTTTAGCACAACAGAAGTTCGTAAAAACCGTCGGATGATGTTTGAACCATAACCAGCTTCTGTGTACTGAAAATTCTTTACAAAATAACTAGTGAAGACATATCTGTTACATCTGTTCACCTTATGTCTGAACACAGTTCATGACTTGAGGAATCTAATGGTAATTCATGATTTCAGTGCCAGTGCTTTGAGACCACATGACATGTGCCCTAACAAAGGCAGCGTTACTAAACCTAGTTCCAGACTGTTCAGTCTGGTATACCGTGATACAAGTACGTCTTACATAAGTAGAGTTTAACACATGTATGATATTTATAAAGACCTGCATGGTGTAATGTGAAGACTGCACGTAAGTTGGGTTGCTCCATAAAATCATAAAACACTTTCCCTGCAGTATGGACGATAAGTGATCAGTAGCCATGGATATGTAATGCACATAATGACTTAGTAGTAGGTGCTTCCATTTACACTCAGGCTGTAAAGACAGACTATCACAGCATTATCAACGACAGCCCCGAGTGGCGTGACGTAGGTGTGTACTACTTGTGAGGACAGCAATTACACCCATGACCACTCATCACTTATGAAGCCAAATGAAACCTATGACTCAGAAACATAACTATCACATCTTCTCAATCGATCTAACCACCAAGTTGCTCATAATATGGATGAGATCAGCAGCAGATGATATACCTCATCTAGCCCTGTTGGTCACGCTCTATGCCTTCACACATACGCTGATAGCACGGTCGTAACTGCCTGAATCAGAAAGAGTGCAAAAGTGCAAAAATAAGAAACAAAAAATTATATACTCGCTGCTCGAGTAACAACAAACGTCAACCATGAAATCATCAAACCGTTGACCCACATTTTCAGTACATCTCTCCAGGATGGAATAGTACTCGCAGAACTGGAGGCTCGTAAACGTCACCCCTGTCTATAACGTCAGGAAATTTCATATCTAATTATCTGTAGCGACTCTCCCGTTATCAGCATGAGCCTGACAAAACTTATCTAGGATAATCTTATACCATCATGATTGCTGGTGTTACGGAATAGAACGAAAGTGTAGCAAGCATGACTCTACCTACCGTCGTCTCTACTCTCAGCATACTCTAATGTTGGTAACACATTAGAGTATGGCTGACTAACTGTTGTAGACAAATTCATCTGCCTGGCCAGTGACATGCAGTAGACTTTATCCCAGAGGATGATGAACATAAATCTAAAACCTAGATGAAGACAGTAGATTCTCCTGATAAGTTGCACTACACATACCACAGATTTCACTTGTAGGACATCAAAGTTCGGCCCAACTGGTGCCATGAGGAGCAACAGAGTGGGCGACGATGTTGTTAATCTTCACGAAGAATGATGTAAAATTCGTCGAACGTGAGCAATTTTTCCCCTACTGCCTGCCCTAGATAGCTTCCATTTAGGTACGAGTAAAATGTTTAAAAAGACCATTTTGAATCCTACTATTTGGTGTACTTTTCATCATTAAGTGCTACCAACTAGAGGTGATGTTAGGCAATGAGGTATATCATCATACTGACTATAATCCTTTACAGTAGATAGTTTATCTGGACAGATTTTTGTTGACAGTGATACTATTCATCCTTCATACGTCACGCATAGTCCCAAGGCAAAATAATGTCAATTACGTCAGAGCTGTAGTATATCTAACCTAACATCAACAAAACAAAAAGAAAAAATGTAATCTTAGGACCTCATGGCCGCTACACAAGGTACCAGTGATCTAGAAAGGCCTCCTTCTCAGTATTGCCATACGCAAAAAGTCGTTTACATCCCCAGCTTCAACCACTGTACAAGTGACAGTATACATGACAAGAGCATTTTCATATACAGATATAAGATTACTGAGAATTACAAGACTCGAACGTTCTTGCCAGACGGGTTGTCCTCCAGTGCTTTGGCCTGACTTGGGGAGATGATCGTCGACCTGAATCTCAACCTGAAATATACGTCAGTGTCAAGAGAAAAAGACAATAGTTGTCATGTTATTCTACCCAACATGGTATACCTTAGACTGGATGTGAAATGATTTTCTCTCCAGTATGGGTTAGCTTGATTGTTCAACATCATAAGAAAAAAGGTCCAAATCTCTGTTTCCTGCGTTATCGAGAAACAGACGAAGAAAGGCCACATTCACTCACATCCATTCTCTATCTGTGATGTTTGATGCACCTAACTATAGTGCCCTATTCATAACCAGGCCAAGCAAACCTTTCCATGGTTTCTCCCGACCGTTTTACATGCCCTGGTTCTGTCCGTTGACAGCACATCAACCCCTGTATATCATATCGTTGCAATCGCTCTAACCGGTGACGATTTTCACCCTCATGCATGTTCAGGGGCCAATCACTCAAAATCTCCAATTTGGCGTCCCGTTTCTCCCCGTCACCTCCTCTTTTGGCACATGCATCCTCTTTGTAAATTTCATTCTTTCTATCCATATATTTAAACCATATCAGTACAACCTCTCCAGTTCACTCAAACACACATTTCTTTATTACTACACATCTCTTTTACCCCTTTTATTACTTACCGATCAAATAACCTCACACCACATATGTCCTCTTACCTTTCATATGCATTACAGCTACCCTTCTAAGCACATCCGCATCAAGACCCCTTGCCTCATATTCACACAATATTGTTGGGACTTATTACCTTCAAACATACCCATTTTTGCTCTCCCCTATAGCGACCTCCACCTTCTCACCCAATCTGACTCACTTCTGTTCCCATGGGTTTATTTGCTGTCATTTACACTTCCAGGTATCTAAAACACTTCATTTCCTCCTAATTCTCTCCATTCAGACTCACCCCAACTATCCCATTCCTCTACCCTGCCATACCTAATAACCTTGTCTTTATTTACATTGACTCTCAACTCACGCTTCCAAACTGTCACCGACTTCTGCAGTTTCTCACTCGAATCTTCCATCAATGCTATGTCATCAGCAAACAACAACTGACTAGTTCTCCTGGCTCGTCATCTACATACTGTATACTCGCCCGTCTTTCCGAAGCTCTTGCATTTGCCATCCTCACCATCCCATCCATAAACGAATCAGATAGTCATGGTGACATCACGCATCCCTGCCAAAGACTAAACTTACACTTGGAACCACTCACTCTCCTCTCCTTCTAACCGTGCACATGCCCTTGATAAAAGCTTCTCACTGCCTCTAGCAGCTTACCTCAGCCATATCATATGTTTTTCTCAGATCCATAAATGCCACTTAAAACTCCTTTTGTTTCTATAAGTATTTTCCACACACTTTTCTTTTAAAGCAAACACCTTCTCCACACATTCATTAATACTTCCGAAACCATTTTGTTCCTCCCCAGCCTGATGTCGTCACGAAAACGAAAACTGCCTTCAGACACTGCACTTATCCTAAACAGTATAATGTGTGTACTCTAGAATATTTATTTGTTCAATACACCAATAACAGTCTAGTCTGTCATGTAACCCACGCAATAATTTCTATGAACGAAAAGACTAGAAATATATTCGTCTATTCATGTATTATGTTTCTTTTACACGACTGCGAGTGTTTTATTGAACTGCTGTATATCTAATAACCCAAAGATATGGTTATAAATTGACTCATGTACACATTGATATCATTATGACTTAGTCATGCCTATGATAATATCTTTTGATGCTGTAGTTACTGTTCTTAAGACTCAACATTATCATTTCTATAACAGACTACTTCTAACCTCTATAACATCTTAATTATAGTCCTAACTATTTATGCTATTTTCCTTATTTTTCATATTGTGAGTTTTAATGAATCTAAGCTGTTTTTAGTTCAGTTTTCATTCCAAAGGTGTTGCTAGCAAGTATTTTCGTTGTCGCATTTAACTTTGTCTTTTATAGATTGTTTGTATGTTTTATAGAACGCTTTATGAAGTGATTTGTTTAAAATCATATTATCTGTGCTTTCTTGTGGTTAGGTTCAGTTTCATATTCAAGTTTTTAATTCTTAGAATATTGTTTTGAAGTATTTTGTTGTATGTTTCATCTTATAGTTTGTATGTTCTTCGAACTATTCATAAAGCATTTCTTTAACGTGTTTTTATTTGAAATATCTGATAGCTAACGTAACTTTGTGGTCACTGAACATATATCTGTCTGTCTATATCTTGCACTTGCTTTCAGCCTCTCAGTCACTACCCTTCCAAAAAACTTACCAGGTACATTCAATAGATACATTTTTGGGGGTTTGAACACTTTACCTTTATCCCCCTTGCCTTTATACAACTGGGTTATACGCGCATTTTGCCAATCGTCAGGCACCTCACCATGATCCATACATACATTGAAAATCCTGACTAACAAATCAACAACACAGTCATCCCCTTTTTTGATAAATTCAACCGCAATACCATCCACTCCAGCTGCCTTGTCGGATTTCCTCTAAAGCAAGGCTTTCGTCACCTCTTCTCTCTTCAACAAACCAATCTGCTTGACTCTCACTTTGCATACCTTCCAGATCCAAACACCCTATATCCGCCATCTATTCTCAAATACATTCAGCAGTTCTACAAAATACTCACTTCATTACTACCCGTTACCACTTCCCAATTTGCAACATTTTTTGTCTTGTGATCCCGACCAGCGGACGTGGCCACCTTTCTGAGTGCTGCGGGAGCGTCATGATGATAGAAGGGACTCCTGGGGCAAAGAGTAGGTTGGAACATTATCATCTATTCCTGATGCACTCCAGGTGTTTCATCTTCAGAAATGCTTATACTTTCTTTTCTCTTCATTTTCCCATCGCCATGGCTCTGCTACCCCGTCCCAAATACTCCAATTTGCCTTTCAGAACATATTCATCAGTCTTCTTCTCACTTTATCTTTTTGTAACACTTTCTTTGTCTCTTACTCTTTCCTCACCGTCAGTCCCATCTGCTGTCTTATCTTCCAACACTGTTCTTTCTTGCGAAACGTTTTCTTATTCTATGTGATGTTCATCAATATGTTCTCGCCCCATCTCTGATCTGCCCTATTTCTTCAGCTTTCGCAGCGTTCTCTTGATCTCCCGACTTTTTACCATATATGCTTCCCATTGGTTTGGTCTTTATCCCCTACAGGTACCGTCCATATGCCTCACTCTCCTCTTTCACTATGCTTTCTCATGAGTCAACATCTCTCCCCTTGCAATCCATACATTTCATCAGCACATTTGAGCAATACTTTCCCAGACACCTTGCAAGCCTTGCCCCACTTCTCTAAGCACAGGTCACTTTTAGATGCTCGCTCACCGTCACCCCCTATTTTGCACATATATCACTTTCTCCTTTCATAAATTCACCACTATCTTTCATTCTCGCCCCCACCACAAAAGGATAAGATATTCCACCTTCTCAGCACATTCACATCTCTCAACATCTCCCACGCACGCTTGTCAGTTAACACTTCATCCATTACCTGTTACTGATCTCCAGCCCTACTCACAAGCTGAACCTTTTATTGACCCACCTATTTCTTACTACCAGTCCTCCGTCACCACACAACTTAGGCAAACTTTTCCCATTTTCATTCCCACTAGGGATACCATATTCCTAGCTATACCATGAGTACTATATCACACATTCAGATCCACTTACACCAAAATTTGATCCATTGCATCATAACTGACGAAGCCTTTGCTCAGCTCCTCCTAGAATGCCCTTATTTCCGTTTTTCTCCCTTGTACTGCCTTAATACCAACATACATCTTGAAATCGTTTTCTCGCACCATGTAACAGATACAGTTCCATTCTTCATCAGAATAACCACCCTTTTTTCGCTCGTCCTCTCACTAAACGCAGATTTTACCAAATGAACTCCCCAAGCCACTCCACTCTTACCCTTTAGCTTTGCGTCACTCATTGCCAGGATATGTAGGTCGCTCTCATCAAACCAATGATCATCTCCACCTTCCATTACTCCTTATTACAACCACGTACATACATACAAACACCCGAGCCTGAGCCCTAGAGGCGAGACCATCACTTAGATCTTCCCTCTGTTCTTTCACCTGGAAAATGATAATACAAGATGCAGAAGTTTAGAGCCCCCTGCTCCGAGCCTGAAAAGTTACTTCATACGGTAGAGATATATTGTGTGACGGAATATTTAAGGTACAAATGTAATGGTAAAGAATGTTTTCTTATTAAGATAAAGCTAGCTTTAGATGATAAAGTTCTCTGCATATCAGTTCTACATCCCATTATACCTGGCATCAAATAACTCTCATTATGCATATGAACATGTAATACTCACGTGTATATCATAGGAAAGAATTCTAACATAGCTCGCCCGAATGTTAACCCAGCCTCCTGGGTTATGCTGTCTACTTACCGTTCTCGGTAGCCCGGGCTCAGCTCTCAGTGGCACAATGATAAAATTATCTACAACCCTGATCATGTCTGACAAATTGTCTCCAGTACCACGCAGGAATGACGTTACTTACTTCTTTCTGTGTGAACTGTAACTGATGTTCCGCTACCAGAGAATGGCCAAGATTTCCATAACAAGAACTATTCCTGACGTAGAAAACCCCATCAACATTATGAAGAATGCAGCCTGGAAAAAAATGTTCCACATTGTATAAGTGATAATAGAAATAACATTATGGCTTAAAATAAGGCACGAATCACACCACCTTACTGCAACAAAATCATATCCTCTATATGTCCACAAACATAATGATACCCCCCACCCCTCCTCCTCTCTCTCTCTCTCTCTCTCTCTCTCTCTCTCTCTCTCTCTCTCTCTCTCTCTCTCTCTCTCTCTCTCTCTCTCTCTCTCTCTCTCTCTCTCTCTCTCTCTCTCTCTCTCTCTCTCTCTAGTTATAGAGGTGGTTTTCTTAACAGTTTCCATTGATTATTTCATATCAATGCAAAATTCAGTTTGGTGGTCACCTGTGATAAACAGTGTTTTGATCTCTTGTTAAAACTTCAACCATGTCCTGAGGAAGGCAATCCTTTATTGCTTTTTCCTACCCTAATAATCCCTCGTATTGAACCCAATTAATTAACTTACTTTTAAGGGTTATGAAAAAAGCTCTCGCTATGGTTTATCATTATTTTCTTTTCTTTTTGTAGGGAAAGTTTAAGAATGGAAAGTGCAGGAGCCAAAGGAAAGTGCGAAATTAACAAAGGATTCATATGACCGTATTTCTTTTTTTTCTTTTTGCTGATAACCACGATAAGCTCCAAGTGCTCTTGCATGTGACTGATGCGTCGCATATTATATCTTACTGACGATGTATTACTCACGCGAAAGTGCACTTGTGCATTATCATCTTCTATTATTCTTCGTGGTTATCAACAATACTGGTTCACAAGCATCACTGTGACTTACTACAATATGAATATCTTTTATTTATCTATATTAATTATACTTTGTCGCTGTCTCCCGCGTTAGCGAGGTAGCGCAAGGAAACAGATGAAAGACCCAACCCACCCACATAAACATGTATATACATAAACGTCCTCACACGCACAAATACATACCTATGCATTTCAACGTATACATATGTATACATACACATACATATCCATATATACACATGTACATAATTCAAACTTACTACCTTCATTAATTCCTCTCGTAACCCCACAACACATAACAACCCCCTCTCCCGCATGCGAGCGAGGAAGCACTAGGAAAAGACAACAAAGGCCACATTCATAAACACTCAGTCTCTAGTTGTCATGTATCATGCACCGAAACCACAGCTTCCTTTCCAAATCCAGGCCACACAAAACTTTCCTTGGTTTACCCCAGACGCTCCACATACCCTGGTTCAATCCATTGACAACACGTCGAACGGTATACCACAACGTTCCAAGTCACTCTATTCCTTGCAGCCTTTCACCCTCCAGTGTGTTCTGGCCCCGATCCCTCAAAATCTTTTTTACTCCATCTTTCCACCTCCAATTTGGTCTCCCACTTCACGTTCCCTCCACCTCTGACACATATATTCTCTTTGTCAATCTTTCCTCACTCATTCTCTCGATATGACCAAACCATTTCAAAACACCCTCTTCTGCTCTCTCAACCACACTCTTTTTATTACCACACATCTATCTTACCTTTTCATTACTTACTCGATCAAACCACCTCACACCACATATTGCCCCCAAACAAATCATTACCCACACAGCCACCCTCCTCCGCATAACAATATCCATAACCCAAGCCTCGCAACCATAAAACATTGTTGGAACCACTATCCCTTCAAATATACCCAATTTTGCTTTCCGAGATAAAGTTCACGCATTCTACACATTTTTCAAAGCTCCCGAAATTTTCGCCCCATCGCCCACCCTGTGACGCACTACCGCTTCCATTGTTCCATACGCTGCCAAATCAACAACCAGATGTCTAAAACACTTCACTTACTCCAGATTTTCTCCATTCAAACTTACCTCACAATTGACTTGTCCCTCAAACCTACTGTACCTAATAACCTTGCTCTTATTCGCATTTACTCTCAGCTTTGTTCTTTCACACACTTTAGGAAACTAATTCACCAGCTTCTGCAGTTTCTAACCAAAATCAGCCACCAGCGCTGTATCATCAGCGCATAACAACTTACTCATTTCCTAAGCACTCTCATCCAAAAAAGACTGCATACTTGGCTCTCTCTCCAAAACTCTTGAATTCATCTCCCTAACAACCCCATCCGTAAACAAATCAAACAACCATGGAGACATCACGCACCCCTGCCACAAATCGACGTTCGCTTAGAACCAATCACTTTCCTCTCTTCATATTCGTACATATGCCTCACATCCTCGATGAAAACTTTTCACTGCTTCAAAGAACTTGCCTCCCACACCAAATATTTTTAATACCTTCCAAAGAGGAACTCTATCAAATCTCTCATATATATATATATATATATATATATATATATATATATATATATATATATATATATATATATATATATATATATATATATATATATATATATATATATATATATATATATATATATATCATATTATATTATATTATATCTATTCTATCATTTTTGTTTTGTTGCTGTCTCCCGCGTTAGCAAGGTAGCGCAAGGAAACAGACGAAAAAATGGCCCAAACCACCCACATTCACATGTATATCCATACACGTCCACACTCGCAAATATGCATAAGTATACATCTCAATGTATACACATATATATACCCACACAGACATATGCATATATACCCATGTACAAAATTCATACTGTCTGCCGTAATTCATTCCCATCGCCATCCCGCCATACATGGAATAACAACACCCTCCCCCCTCAGGTGTGCGGGGTAGCGCTAGGAAAAGACAACAAAGGCCACATTCGTTCACACTCAGTCTCTAGCTGTCATGTAATAATGCACTGAAACCACTGCTCCCTTTCCACATACAGGCCCCACACAACTTTCCATGGTTTACCCCAGACGCTTCATATGCCCTGGTTCAATCCATTGACAGCACGTCCACCCCGGTATACCACATTCACTTTATTCCTTGGACGCCTTTCACCCTCCTGCAAGTTCAGGCCCCGATCACTCAAAATCTTTTTCACTCCATCTTTCCACCTCCAATTTGGTGTCCCACTTCTCCTCGTTCCCTCCACCTCTGACGCATATATCCTCTTGGTCAATCTTTCCTAACTCATTCTCTCCATGTGACCAAACAATTTCAAAATATCCTCTTCTACTCTCTTAACCACACTCATTTTATTACCACACATCTCTCTTACCTTATTATTACTTACTCGATCAAACCACCTGACACCATATATTGGACTCAAACATTTCATTTCCAGCACATCCACCCTCCTCCGCACAACTCTATCCATAGCCCAAGAATCGCAATCATATAACCTTATTGGAACCAATATTCCTTCAAACATACCAATTTTTGCTCTCCAAGATAATGTTCTCGACTTCCACACATTCTTCAATGCTCCCAGAATTTTCGCCCCTTCCCCCACCCTATGATTCACCTCCGCTTCAATGGTTCCATCCGCTGTCAAATCCACTCCCAGGTACCTAAAACACTCCACTTCCTTCAGTTTTTCTCCATTCAAACTTACCTCCCAATTGACTAGACCCTCAACCCTACTGTGCCTAATAACCTTGCTCTAATTCACATTTACTCTCAGCTTTCTTCTTTCACACACTTTACCAAACTCAGTCACCAGCTTTTGCAGTTTCCCATATGAATCAGCCACCAGCGCTGTATCATCAGCGAACAGCAACTGGCTCACTTCCCAAACTCTCTCATCCACAACAGACTGCATACTTGCCACCCTTTCCAAAACCCTTGCATTCACCTCCCTAACAACCACATCCATAAACAAATCAAACAACCATGGAGACATCACACACCCCTGCCGCAAACCTACATTCACTGAGAACCAATCACTTTCTTCTCTTCCTACACGTACACTTGCCTTACATCCTCGATAAAAACTTTTCACTGCTTCTAACAACTGGCCTCCCACACCATATATTCTTAATACCTTCCACAGAGCATCTCTATCTATTCTATCATACTCCTTCTCCAGATTAATAAATGCTAGATACAAATCCATTTGCCTCTCTAAGTATTTTCACAAACATTCTTCAAAGCAAACACCTGATCCACACATCCTCTACCACTTCTTAAACCACACTGCTCTTCCCCAATCTGATGCTCTGTACATGCATTCACCCTCTCAATCAATACCCTCCCATATAATTTACCAGGAATAATCAACAAACGTATACCTTTGTAATTTGAACACTCCTTTTTATCCGCTTTGCCTTTGTACAATGGCACAATGCAAGCATTCCGCCAATCCTCAGGCACTTCACCATGAGTCATACATACATCAAGTAACCTTATCAACCAGTCAACAATACATTCACCTCTTTTTTAATAAGTTCCAATGCAGTGCCATCCAAACCCGCTGCCTTGCCGGCTTTCATCTTCCTCAAAGCTTTTACTACCTCTTCTCTCTTTACCAAATCATTTTCCCTAACCCTCTCACTTTGCACACCACCTCGACCAAAGCACCCTGTATCTGTCACTCAATCATCAAACACATTCAACAAACCTTCAAAATACTCACTCCATCTCCATCTCACATCATCACCCCATTAGCCCCCTTCACAGAAGCTCCCATTTGTTCCCTCGTCATACGCACTTTATTTGCGTCCTTCCAACACACCCTTTTATTCTCCCTAAAATTTAATGATACTCTCACTCCAACTCTCATTTGCCCTCTTTTTCACCTCTTGCACCTTTCTCTTGACCTCCTTCCTGCCTCTTTCTTTTATACATCTCCCACTCATTTGCATTATTTCCCTGCAAAAATCGTCCAAATGCCTCTCTCTTCTCTTTCACTAATAATCTTACTTCTTCATCCCACCACTCACTGCCCTTTCTAATCTGCCAACCTCCCAAGCTTCTCATGCTACACGCATCTTTTGCGCAAGCCATCACTGCTTCCCTAAATACATACATCCCATTCCTCCCCCACTCCGCTTACGTCCTTTGTTCTCACCTTCTTTCATTCTGTACTCTGTCTCGCCTGGTACTTCCTCAGACAAGTCTCCTGCCTAAGCTCACTTACTCTCACCACTCTTTTCACCCTATTATTCTCTCTTCTTTTCTGATAACCTCTACAAATCTTCACCTTCGCCTCCGCAAGATAATGATCAGACATCGATCCAATTGCACATCTCAGCATGTTAACATCCAAAAGTCTCTCTTTCGCCATCCAAAAGTCTCTCTTTCGCGCGCCGATCAATTAACACGCAATCCAATAACGCTCTCTGGCCATCTCTCCTACTTACATACGTATACTTATGTATATCTTTCTTTTAGACCACGTATTCCCAATAACCAGTTATTTTTGAGCATATAAATCTACAAGCTCTTCACCATTTCCATTTACAACACTGAACACCTCATGTACACCAATCATTTCCTCAACTGCCACAATACTCATCTTTGCATTCAAATACACAAATAATCACCCATCTCTCTCCTTCAACTTTCAGTTTTACCCATATCAAACTAGAGTTTACTTTTTTACACTCTATCACATTCTCCCACCACTCCTGTTTCAGGAGTATTGCTACTCCTTCCCTTGCTCTTGTCCTCTCACTAACCTTTGACTTTACTCCCAAGACATTCCCAAACCACTCTTCCCCTTTACCCTTGAGTTTCGTTTCACTCAGAGCCAAAACATCCAGGTTCCTTTCCTCAAACATACAACCTATCTCTCCTTTTTTCTCATCTTGGTTACATCCACACACATTTAGACACCTTAATCTGAACCTCCGAGGAGGATGAGTACTCCCCGCGTGACTCCTTCTTCTGTTTCCCATTTTAGAAAGTTAAAAAACGAGGGGAGGGTTTCTAGCTCCCCGCTCCCGTCTCCTTTAGTCGCCTACTATACGACACATGAGGAATGCGTGGAAAGTATTCTTTCTCCCCTATCCCCTATATATATATATCCCATATATATATATATATATATATATATATATATATATATATATATATATATATATATATATATATATATATATATATATATATATATATATATATATATAGATATATATATATATATATATATATATATATATATATATATATATATATATATATATATATATATAAATATATATATATATATATATATATATATAATTAAACAACCATGGAGACATCACGCACCCCTGACGCAAACCAACATTCACTGAGAACCATTCACTTTCCTCTCTTCCTACACGTAGACACACCTTACATCTTAGATAAAAGCATTTCACTGCTTCGAAAAACTTGCCTCCTACACCATTATATATATATATATATATATATATATATATATATATATATATATATATATATATATATATATATATATATATATATATATATATATATATATATATATATATATATATATATATATATATATATATATGCATATATATATATATATATATATATATATATATATATATATATATATATATATATATATATATATATATATATATATATATATATATATATATATATATATATATATATATATGCATATATATATATATATATATATATATATATATATATATATATATATATATATATATATATATATATATATATATATTTTTTTTTTTTTTTCAAACTATTCGCCATTTCCCGCGTTAGCGAGGTAGCGTTAAGAACAGAGGACTGGGCCATTGAGGGAATATACTCACCTGGCCCCCTTCTCTGTTCCATCTTTTGGAAAATTAAAAAAAATTGAGAGGGGAGGATTTCCAGCCCCCCGCTCCCTCCCCTTTTAGTCGCCTTCTACGACACGCAGTGAATACGTGGGAAGTATTCTTTCTCCCCTATCCCCAGGGAAAATATATATATATATATATATATATATATATATATATATATATATATATATATATATATATATATATATATATATGTTAGAAGCAGTGAAAAGCTTTTATCTAAGATGTCAGGTGTGGATGGGGTTGTTAGGGAGGTGAATGCAAGAATCTTGGAAAGAGAGGCAAGTATGCAGTCTGTTGTGGATGAGTGAGGTTGGAAAGTGAGTGAGTTGTTGTTCGCTGATGATACAGCGCTGGTGGCTGATTTGGGGTGAGAAACTGCAGCAGCTGCTGACTGAGTTTCGAAAGTGTGAAAGAAGGAAGCTGACAGTAAATTTGAATAAGAGTAAGTTTATTAGGTACAGTAGGGTTGAGGAACATGCCAATTGGGAGATAAGTTTTGAATTTAGAAAAACTGGATGAAATGGAGTGTTTTAGATATCTGGGAGTGGATCTGGCACCGGATGGAGCCATGGAAGCGGAAGTGAATCATAGGGTGGGGGGGAGCGGGCAAAAGTTCTGGAAGTGTTAAAGATTGTTCGGAGGTCGAGAATGTTTTCTTGGAAAGCAAAAATGGGTATGTTTGAAGGAATCGTGGTTCCAACAATGTTATATGGCTGCGAGGCGTGGGCTATAGATAGAGTTGTGCGCGGGAGAGTGGATGTGATGGAAATGAGATGCTTGTGGACAATATGTGGTGAGAGGTGGTTTGATCGAGTAAGTAATGAAAGGGTAAGAGAGATGTGTGGTAATAAAAAGAGTGTAGTTGAGAGAGCAGAAGAGGGTGTTTTGAAATGGTTTGATCACATGCAGAGAATGATTAAGGAAAGATTGACAAAGAGGATATATGTGTCAGAGGTGGAGGGAACGAGAAGTGGGAGACCAAATTTGAGGTGGATAGATGGAGTGAAAAAGGTTTTGAGTGATCAGGGCCTGAACATGCAGGAGGGTGAAAGGCGTACAAGGAATAGAGTGAATTGGAACGAATTGGTATACCGAGATCGACGTGCTATCAATGGATTGAACCATGGCATGTGAAATGTCTGGGGTAAACCATGGAAAGTTCTGTGGGGCCTGGATGTGGAAAGGGAGCTGTGATTTCGGTACATTACACATGACAGCTAGAGACTGAGTGTGAACGAATGTGGCCTTAGTCGTCATTTCTTAGCGCTACCTCGCGCACATGCGGGGGGAGGGGGTTTTCGTTTCATATGTTGCGGGTTGGCGACGGGAATAAATAAGAGCAGATAGTATGAATTATGTACATGTGTATATATGTATATGTCTTTGCGTGTATATATATGTATACGTTTAGTTGTATAGAAATGTATATGTGCTATGTATGGACGTGTATGTATATACATGTGTATGTGGGTGCGTTGGGCCATTCTTTCGTCTGTATCCTTGCGCTATCTCGCTAACGCGGGAGACAGCGATAAAGGATGATGAAAATAACTATATATTCATATATATATATACATACATATATATATATATATATATATATATCTATATATATATATATATATATATATATATATATATATATATATATATATATATATATATATATATATATATATATATATATATATATATATATATATATACATATGTGTGTGTGTGTGTATATATATATACCCACTTCCCACACAGATGATACGGTGTTGGAAATTCTAATGGTGGAGGGCGTTATGTGTCATACGGTGTAGATTTATATGTCTCACGTAAGATTCTTTTTAGAAAAATATTTCCTTTTTCAAAATAATGTTGTTTTTTCTCATTTTTATCATATATATTGTAATGAATGGGTGAATTTTCCACTCTAAGACTTTTAAGACATGATGGGCATCTTGGTTGCAAAGTCGCTTAATAATAATGAATAAGGTGAAGTTGATACGTAATCATGCCAGCATGAACATCCTCCTCTATTCCTCCTTTAAGAAGTTAGAAAGTCCGCCAAATGTTTATTTTGAGTTTCTAGTGATTGCTCTGCTGGTCCTTTGTGATACAAAATATGTAAACATTCTCTTCCCAAGGAAAGGCAGGACCCCAAATCCCAAGAGATTGGAACGATCTCTTTCGAGTTCTGACCTCACTTAGTCAGTGGGTCTACTTGTTCATTGCTGTAGATATTGCAATGACTAAATCAACTCACGGGTATCTCAGTAATGCATATGAAAAAGAACACGAAATATTCACATATAAATCAATCAAAACAATTCTATCATTGCATGGCTGAAGAGTTGAACCCAGGTTAACAGACCAGTAGGCGTACCACTGGACCTTCGATGGAACAAAATTTATCTCTATAAAACAGCTATCTACATATCCAAGGCCCCACCTACTCACTGTGAGCCTCACCACCTCCTCTCGTAGCTTCCTAATTTACCCCTTTCATTGATGTTCCCATTTGTTCGCTTGTTTTTCTCACACTATCAGCGACCTTCCAAAACATCTTGCTCTCCCTAAATTGTACATATACATGCTCATCCCATTTCTCATTTACCCTCCAACCCTTGCACCTTCCTCCTGACCTCTTGCTGCTTTCTCATGAACATCTCCCCGTCATATCATGTAAAAACATTAATGTACCATTCATCTCTTTCAGTTGCAACTTATTTGATCATCCAGCCACTTCCCTCAACTGCCCAGCTCCCACCCTCCACATGCCACCTACTTTCCTTGCTCTTTTCAGCATTACTTCCCTAAATGTCACCCATTCCCTACCTACTCCCCTAGTTTCGTTTACTCTCACTTTTTGCCATTGTACACCTAATACCTCCTGGTATTTTTATACACAATGTCTTCAAACTCACTTAATAATTTCACCACCCTCTTACGAAAAGCTCTACAAATCTTCACCCTTGACTCCACCAGGTGATGATCAGCCATCTCGCCAACTGTCCCGCTTAAGACATTCGCATACACGTCTATTACTTAGTATGTAATCCAATAATGCCTCCTTATCAATACCAGTATATAAACCAATAATGCCCCCTCACTAACATTGGTATATAAACCAATAATGCCCCCTCACTAACATTGGTATATAAACCAATAATGCCCCCTGCCAATATTAGTATGTAATGCAATAATGCCCCCTTATCAATATTAGTATGTAATCCAATAATGCCCCCTTATCAATATTAGTAAGTAATCCAATAATGCCTCTTATCAATATTAGTAAGTAATCCAATAATGCCCCCTTATCAATATTAGTAAGTAATCCAATAATGCCCCCTTATCAATATTAGTAAGTAATCCAATAATGCCCCTTATCAATATTAGTAAGTAATCCAATAATGCCCCCTGCCAATATTAGTATGCAATCCACTAATGCCTCTTATCAATATTAGTAAGTAATCCAATAATGCCCCCTTATCAATATTAGTAAGTAATCCACTAATGCCTCTTATCAATATTAGTAAGTAATCCAATAATGCCTCTTATCAATATTAGTAAGTAATCCAATAATGCCCCCTTATCAATATTAGTAAGTAATCCAATAATGCCCCCTGCCAATATTAGTATGCAATCCACTAATGCCTCTTATCAATATTAGTAAGTAATCCAATAATGCCTCTTATCAATATTAGTAAGTAATCCAATAATGCCCCTTATCAATATTAGTAAGTAATCCAATAATGCCCCCTTATCAATATTAGTAAGTAATCCAATAATGCCCCTTATCAATATTAGTAAGTAATCCAATAATGCCCCTTATCAATATTAGTAAGTAATCCAATAATGCCCCTTATCAATATTAGTAAGTAATCCAATAATGCCCCTTATCAATATTAGTAAGTAATCCAATAATGCCCCCTTATCAATATTAGTAAGTAATCCAATAATGCCCCTTATCAATATTAGTAAGTAATCCAATAATGCCCCTTATCAATATTAGTAAGTAATCCAATAATGCCCCCTTATCAATATTAGTAAGTAATCCAATAATGCCCCTTATCAATATTAGTAAGTAATCCAATAATGCCCCTTATCAATATTAGTAAGTAATCCAATAATGCCCCTTATCAATATTAGTAAGTAATCCAATAATGCCTCTTATCAATATTAGTAAGTAATCCAATAATGCCTCTTATCAATATTAGTAAGTAATCCAATAATGCCCCCTTATCAATATTAGTAAGTAATCCAATAATGCCCCTTATCAATATTAGTAAGTAATCCAATAATGCCCCTTATCAATATTAGTAAGTAATCCAATAATGCCCCTTATCAATATTAGTAAGTAATCCAATAATGCCCCTTATCAATATTAGTAAGTAATCCAATAATGCCCCTTATCAATATTAGTAAGTAATCCAATAATGCCCCTTATCAATATTAGTAAGTAATCCAATAATGCCCTTATCAATATTAGTAAGTAATCCAATAATGCCCCTTATCAATATTAGTAAGTAATCCAATAATGCCCCTTATCAATATTAGTAAGTAATCCAATAATGCCCCTTATCAATATTAGTAAGTAATCCAATAATGCCCCTTATCAATATTAGTAAGTAATCCAATAATGCCCCTTATCAATATTAGTAAGTAATCCAATAATGCCCCTTATCAATATTAGTAAGTAATCCAATAATGCCCCTTATCAATATTAGTAAGTAATCCAATAATGCCCCTTATCAATATTAGTAAGTAATCCAATAATGCCCCTTATCAATATTAGTAAGTAATCCAATAATGCCCCCTTATCAATATTAGTAAGTAATCCAATAATGCCCCTTATCAATATTAGTAAGTAATCCAATAATGCCCCTTATCAATATTAGTAAGTAATCCAATAATGCCCCTTATCAATATTAGTAAGTAATCCAATAATGCCCCTTATCAATATTAGTAAGTAATCCAATAATGCCCCCTTATCAATATTAGTAAGTAATCCAATAATGCCCCTTATCAATATTAGTAAGTAATCCAATAATGCCCCTTATCAATATTAGTAAGTAATCCAATAATGCCCCTTATCAATATTAGTAAGTAATCCAATAATGCCCCTTATCAATATTAGTAAGTAATCCAATAATGCCCCTTATCAATATTAGTAAGTAATCCAATAATGCCCCCTTATCAATATTAGTAAGTAATCCAATAATGCCCCTTATCAATATTAGTAAGTAATCCAATAATGCCCCTTATCAATATTAGTAAGTAATCCATAATGCCCCCTTATCAATATTAGTAAGTAGATCCAATAAATCCCCTTATCAATATAGTAAGTAATCCAATAATGCCCCTATCAATATTAGTAAGTAATCCAATAATGCCCCCTTATCATATTAGTAAGTAATCCAATAAATGCCCCTCAATATTAGTAAGGGCTAATCCACAAAGGCCTCTTATCAATATAAGTAAGTATCCAATAATGCCCCCTTATCAATATTAGGTAAGTAATCCAATAATGCCGCTTATCAATATTAGTAAGTAATCCAATAATGCCTCTTATCAATATTAGGTAAGTAATCCAATAATGCCCCTTATCAATATTAGTAAGTAACCAATAATGCCCCTTATCAATATAGTAAGTAATCCAATAATGCCCCTTATCAAATATTAGTAAGTAATCCAATAATGCCCCTTATCAATATTAGTAAGTAATCCAATAATGCCCCCTTATCAATATTAGTAAGTAATCCAATAATGCCCCTTATCAATATTAGTAAGTAATCAATAATGCCCCTTATCAATATTAGTAAGTAATCCAATAATGCCCCTTATCAATATTAGTAAGTAATCCAATAATGCCCCCTTATCAATATTAGTAAGTAATCCAATAATGCCCCCTTATCAATATTAGTAAGTAATCCAATAATGCCCCTTATCAATATTAGTAAGTAATCCAATAATGCCCCTTATCAATATTAGTAAGTAATCCAATAATGCCCCCTTATCAATATTAGTAAGTAATCCAATAATGCCCCTTATCAATATTAGTAAGTAATCCAATAATGCCTCTTATCAATATTAGTAAGTAATCCAATAATGCCCCTTATCAATATTAGTAAGTAATCCAATAATGCCCCCTTATCAATATTAGTAAGTAATCCAATAATGCCCCTTATCAATATTAGTAAGTAATCCAATAATGCCCCTTATCAATATTAGTAAGTAATCCAATAATGCCCCTTATCAATATTAGTAAGTAATCCAATAATGCCCCTTATCAATATTAGTAAGTAATCCAATAATGCCCCTTATCAATATTAGTAAGTAATCCAATAATGCCCCTTATCAATATTAGTAAGTAATCCAATAATGCCCCTTATCAATATTAGTAAGTAATCCAATAATGCCCCTTATCAATATTAGTAAGTAATCCAATAATGCCCCTTATCAATATTAGTAAGTAATCCAATAATGCCCCTTATCAATATTAGTAAGTAATCCAATAATGCCCCTTATCAATATTAGTAAGTAATCCAATAATGCCCCTTATCAATATTAGTAAGTAATCCAATAATGCCCCCTTATCAATATTAGTAAGTAATCCAATAATGCCCCTTATCAATATTAGTAAGTAATCCAATAATGCCCCTTATCAATATTAGTAAGTAATCCAATAATGCCCCTTATCAATATTAGTAAGTAATCCAATAATGCCCCTTATCAATATTAGTAAGTAATCCAATAATGCCCCTTATCAATATTAGTAAGTAATCCAATAATGCCCCTTATCAATATTAGTAAGTAATCCAATAATGCCCCTTATCAATATTAGTAAGTAATCCAATAATGCCCCTTATCAATATTAGTAAGTAATCCAATAATGCCCCTTATCAATATTAGTAAGTAATCCAATAATGCCCCTTATCAATATTAGTAAGTAATCCAATAATGCCCCTTATCAATATTAGTAAGTAATCCAATAATGCCTCTTATCAATATTAGTAAGTAATCCAATAATGCCCTTATCAATATTAGTAAGTAATCCAATAATGCCTCTTATCAATATTAGTAAGTAATCCAATAATGCCCCTTATCAATATTAGTAAGTAATCCAATAATGCCCCTTATCAATATTAGTAAGTAATCCAATAATGCCCCTTATCAATATTAGTAAGTAATCCAATAATGCCCCTTATCAATATTAGTAAGTAATCCAATAATGCCCCTTATCAATATTAGTAAGTAATCCAATAATGCCCCTTATCAATATTAGTAAGTAATCCAATAATGCCCCTTATCAATATTAGTAAGTAATCCAATAATGCCCCTTATCAATATTAGTAAGTAATCCAATAATGCCCCTTATCAATATTAGTAAGTAATCCAATAATGCCCTTATCAATATTAGTAAGTAATCCAATAATGACCCCTTATCAATATTAGTAAGTAATCCAATAATGCCTCTTATCAATATTAGTAAGTAATCCAATAATGCCCCTTATCAATATTAGTAAGTAATCCAATAATGCCCCTTATCAATATTAGTAAGTAATCCAATAATGCCCCTTATCAATATTAGTAAGTAATCCAATAATGCCCCTTATCAATATTAGTAAGTAATCCAATAATGCCCCTTATCAATATTAGTAAGTAATCCAATAATGCCCCTTATCAATATTAGTAAGTAATCCAATAATGCCCCTTATCAATATTAGTAAGTAATCCAATAATGCCCCTTATCAATATTAGTAAGTAATCCAATAATGCCCCTTATCAATATTAGTAAGTAATCCAATAATGCCTCTTATCAATATTAGTAAGTAATCCAATAATGCCCCTTATCAATATTAGTATGTAATCCAATAATGCCTCTTATCAATATTAGTAAGTAATCCAATAATGCCCCTTATCAATATTAGTAAGTAATCCAATAATGCCCCTTATCAATATTAGTAAGTAATCCAATAATGCCCCTTATCAATATTAGTAAGTAATCCAATAATGCCCCTTATCAATATTAGTAAGTAATCCAATAATGCCCCTTATCAATATTAGTAAGTAATCCAATAATGCCTCTTATCAATATTAGTAAGTAATCCAATAATGCCCCTTATCAATATTAGTAAGTAATCCAATAATGCCTCTTATCAATATTAGTAAGTAATCCACTAATGCCTCTTATCAATATTAGTAAGTAATCCAATAATGACCCCTTATCAATATTAGTAAGTAATCCAATAATGCCTCTTATCAATATTAGTAAGTAATCCAATAATGCCTCTTATCAATATTAGTAAGTAATCCAATAATGCCCCTTATCAATATTAGTAAGTAATCCAATAATGCCCCTTATCAATATTAGTAAGTAATCCAATAATGCCCCTTATCAATATTAGTAAGTAATCCAATAATGCCCCTTATCAATATTAGTAAGTAATCCAATAATGCCCCTTATCAATATTAGTATGTAATCCAATAATGCCTCTTATCAATATTAGTAAGTAATCCAATAATGCCCCTTATCAATATTAGTAAGTAATCCAATAATGCCCCTTATCAATATTAGTAAGTAATCCAATAATGCCCCTTATCAATATTAGTAAGTAATCCAATAATGCCCCTTATCAATATTAGTAAGTAATCCAATAATGCCCCTTATCAATATTAGTAAGTAATCCAATAATGCCCCCTTATCAATATTAGTAAGTAATCCAATAATGCCCCTTATCAATATTAGTAAGTAATCCAATAATGCCCCCTTATCAATATTAGTAAGTAATCCAATAATGCCCCTTATCAATATTAGTAAGTAATCCAATAATGCCCCCTTATCAATATTAGTATGTAATCCAATAATGCCCCCTTATCAATATTAGTAAGTAATCCAATAATGCCCCCTTATCAATATTAGTATGTAATCCAATAATGTCCCTTACCAGTATTAGTATGTAATCCAATAATAACCCATACCAATATTAGTATGTATTCGAATAATGCCCTCTTATGAATATCAATATGTAATCTAATAACAGCCCCTGCCAATATTTTATTTTATTATTATACTTTGTCGCTGTCTCCCGCGTTTGCGAGGTAGCGCAAGGAAACAGACGAAAGAAATGGCCCAACCCCCCCCATACACATGTATATACATACGTCCACACACGCAGATATACATACCTACACAGCTTTCCATGGCTTACCCCAGACGCCTCACACGCCTTACACGCCTTACCCCTGCCAATATTAGTATGAAATCCAATAATACCCCCACTCCTGCATTTGTCTCTCTTTTTAATCTAGGTTTTTACAATAACGAATGGTTTCATCAGCATACAACTCCGCAAACTATCAACATTCTTGTTTACATTAAAGAGTACCCAGTGTCCCCCAGTTAAACGCTGTACTGTCACATTACGCACCATCACATTTAGATCAATCATCATTATTTCACGAAGTTTTGCGTCAAAATTGCTTACACCCTCACTTAGCTGCTCCTGAAACAGACGCATAAACACCAGTCTCCCATATCTCGCAATCAACTTTCGCTTTTACTGGCATCAGATCGGAACTTATTTCCTTACTCTAGAACACAATCACATAACTCCATTTATACCATACTTGATCGAATGAATATAGATTATAATGAATTAATTCAGAAATGTTTATGCTACGGATTTCAGACACGAGTGGCAAGGCACGGTACACAATCTTTAAAATCAAACGTAAAGTTGGTGAACATGCATGACTTTGTCATCTATTTTGACCAACACTCCCACATGGAACTGAGGGAGGTGGGAGTTCACGAATAGCCTACAGTCTTTTACCTGAAGGTGCTGAAGACTAATAGGCGTTAAGCCGGACTCACTCGATGACGCTATGAACTGATAGACCTTGTTTACCTCATCATTTGTCCACTTGATCACCAAACCCACCTCTGTCAGACGCATCAGGCTGGAAAAGGGAGAGTTGGGTGCAGGACGAAGAAGTTACTTATTCTTTTCACATTTTGTTTAATGAATATACACCCTCAGATGATAACGATTGTTCTGCCGCTGTGAAGAATCCCATCTCACATTCATGTGTTACATATAGCAAATTACATTGTCTTGATATGAAAATCTCTACACATGACAAAGGTCAACAAAATTTTTATTTCCTTTTTTTGTCCCAGGAACTACAATAGGGGGAACTTATAGTACCTTTTCCGCTAAATCCGAATCTGTTTCCAGAATGTTTTCATCAGGTATTGCTGTGAAGTGACTGAACAATCAAATTTTACGGTAAGAGTATATTACTCATCCATAAATAAGGGTGGTATTTTGCTTAAAAAACCTACTTCTGTAATATAGAAGTGTACGATTTTCGGCTATATTTGTCCTCTTACCATCCCTCCTTAGTGTCTAGCATTAATCTGCCAACAAAGACGGGCTCCACTTTCCTTGGTATTGCACTTCCATGTTCAAAATGTCCTGGTGAAATCTTTCGCTGTGTTCAACAATGACTTCCCCAAGATTTCTGGGAAGAAGCCTGGATGCTAGTTCATAAAAGTAAATCCTTAGAATCGTATTGCACCCCAGAGCTTTACATGAAGTCAATAGATCTTATACAATATCGCCTATAGTTTTCTGATCTGTGATTCCCCCAAGAATCTGCAAGCTCTCTTAAATGACATTCATGCAGTTTTTTTTTTTTTTTTTTTACCTCCATTTAGCTCTTCATTCAACTTTTCATCTGGCAGCAGTTTCCTGATCTGTGGTCCTACAAAAATACCCTCCTTAATTTTTGCATCACTGATTCTTGGGGATTTATCCTACAAATATGTGATTCCATGGCCAGTTCTATCCATACCTTTGACGAAGTTCTCCATGAAACTTGAGCTTAATGTGCAAAGAAGGCAGATATATTTTCTCATGATCAACAAGAGGAAGATTGATGACATTCTTCTTCAATGGATTCATATTGTTCGCTTTGGTCAAACTTTTTTTGACAATGATTTTTCTTGTCCCGGCTGTCTTACAGCGTTACATTGCAAGTAAAAGTGCCACAACATTTAAGTCACCACATACATTCCACTTAAAGTTACCATACTTAATTTTTCCTTAAGAAGCTTCATGTTATCATACGAATCATTCATGTTAGCTGCGTGAGCCATAGGAAAGGAGGGGAAATTATTTACGTTATGGAGTAGAACCGCTTTCAAACTTACTTTTGATGAGTCAGTAAACAAGCGTCACTCATCTGTGTTACATTCGTGGCCAAGTGCCACCATAATAGAACGAACATCTTTGCAAAACACCAGACCATCTTGAAGGAAGGAAAATCTTTGTAAAGGACATGGCGATCACGATAAAAACAACCTTTCGTTTCAATCTGGAGAAGATTCCAGTTCTCTAACCTGGAACCCAAATGTTCGGCTTGCTTCTTAGACAAATTTAAATCGCAGACGAAATCATTAAGATCTTGACTTAACTAATGTGGCTCACCTAAAGAACAACTTTCTTCAAATGTTGGATCCAACTTTTCCTCTTTTTGGTCTACTTTCTCATCACCAGACTCATTATTACTCCCTGTCGTTTCTTGGAGGTTTTGGCACAGGTTATTTCTGACTCTGAGGTACTGGCCCGTAAAAGATGGTGAATTAGGATACTTAACACTATGCTTAGACTTTAATGTTATGCCATTTGCATTTGTCAGGAAGAAGTAGCAAACGGAAGCATGATCTTTAGTTTCTCTCCAAACCGTAGAAATAGCAAAAGGCATACGACGTGAACCTTGTTCCCTTACTGTGAGAAGCAGTGACACAGTAAGTATGGGGGCCCAACTTTTACCCTGGTCACCCACTTTACAACCAAAGACATGCTCATAACAATTTTTTAATGAGGAGTGTGGAACAACAGATGTAGCAGAAAGAATTCGAATGATTAATACAAGTTCTCGGATCTATATTGGTGGATGGGGTATCAGCACAACGCTTGAATACACAATAGCACAATCTATCATCAGAGTGGACACTGCCTGAAAGTCCTAACATTTCCAGTCGTGTTTCTGCAGGCCCCTGGTGACTCATTTATCTGGCCTTGTGACTTCAAAGAAAAGCTATTTCACTTTACAGAAAATGAAAATAGTTGTGTTTAATTTTTTTTTTGTTTCAAATGCTACGTACAGCGCAAATACATTTATACTGTACATAATGATATGCGAGTCTGCTGAAAAGCTTAAAAAAACAATGGGTGACAGAGAAATTCTGAAAACATATTTGTATTTAGCTTGCAAAAATACATAAGAAACGCATTTTTTCCATGGGATAAAATCATTGTTGAACAGAGTAATCATCTATTACATATGCCAAATTACGGTGACTCATATAAGTAAGGATAAGTCTAAAAGATTAGTGTTGCCTTATTCTCCCAATTTAGCTAATTTAAGACATTATACAAAATAGATCTCGCAATGTTGCTTTCCAGTACAATAGCACCAACTGCAAGACCTTGATAAAAAGTAGGCCAAATCATGCAACAATTGGGAGTGTTTACGCCGTCAGATACATGGTATGTAGATATATTTATGAAAGACAAACTGGTAAGACTATAACGTGGAGGTGTTATTGGCATCGACAATCATTAGGCAGGGATGACCATAAAAATACGATCGCTAAACATTGTCGTGAAAAAGATCATCCCATAGATCTTGAAACTCCCGTTCCTTTACACCCCTCTGCTGTTTATACCACACGGAGCGTTACTGAATGTCTTAATTGCTAATACTAAGAACTTAAATTTGTCCCGAGACAATTTTACAGCCCATCCTAGCATTAACCATATCATTATGAGAGAATTGACAAAACACACAAGCATTAAAGAAAGTTGTTCATGACACACCCAACTACTTAGGTCAGTCCCGCCACCTTCCCCCTTAATCAGTCTCTCGTACAAGGTTTACGACCAGGCAAAGTAGTCAGTGCTTGACCTATAAAGAATGATGTTAGACGGCAGGAGGACAGTGTGATATTGGGAACTTATGAATACTGTCACCTGATGAGGTGCATTGTCTTCACGAAACAGGTCGTGCCACATGTATAGAAAGCATACATGTTGAACAAAATTGTATAATATACTGAAGTGCGATGTCAGCTTCATAATATCATTGCGGGCAAGTGCAATCATCATTTCTACACACACACACACACATATATATATATATATATATATATATATATATATATATATATATATATATATATATATATATATGTATATATATATGTATATATATATATATATATATATATATATATATATATATATATATATATATATATATATATATATATATATATATATATATATATATATATATATATATACATATATATATATATATTTATTTTTATTCATTTTGCTTTATCGCTGTCTCCCGCGTTAGCGATGTAGCGCAAGGAAACAGACGAAAGAATGGCCCAACCCGCCCACATACACATGTATATACATACATGTCCACACACGCACAATATACATACCGATACATCTCAATGTACACATATATATACACACACAGATATATACATATATACACATGTATATAATTCATACTGTCTGCCATTATTTGTTCCCTCGCCACCTCGCCAAACATGGAATAACAACCCCCTCCGACCTCATGTGTGCGAAGTAGCGCTAGGAAAAACACCAAAAGCCCCATTCGTTCACACTCAGTCTCTAGCTGTCATGTAATAATGCACCGAAACCACAGCTCCCTTTCCACATCCAAGCCCCACACAGCGTTCCATGGTTTACCCCAGACGCTTCACATGCCCTGATTCAATCCACTGACAGCACGTCAACCCCGGTATATCACATCAATCCAATTCACTCTATTCCTTGAACGCCTTTCACCCTCCTGCATGTTCAGGCCCCGATCAAACAAAATCTTTTTCACTCCATCTTTCCACCTCCAATTTGGTCTCCCACTTCTCCTCGTTCCCTCCACCTCCGACACATATATCCTCTTCGTCAATCTTTCCTCACTCATTCTCTCCATGTGCCCAAACCATTTCAAAACACCCTCTTCTGCTCTCTCAACCAGGCTCTTTTTATTCCACACATCTCTCTTACCCTTACGTTACTTACTCGATCAAACCACCTCACACCACACATTGTCCTCAAACATCTCGTTTCCAGCACATCCATCCTCCTGCGCACAGCTCTATCCATAGCCCACGCCTCGCAACCATACAAAATTGTTGGAACCACTATTCCTTCAAACATACCCATTTTTGCTTTCCGAGATAATGATCTCGACTTCCACACATTCTTCAAGGTTCCCAGGATTTTCGCCCCCCTCCCCCACCCTATGATCCACTTCCGTTTCCATGGTTCCATCCGCTGCCAGATCCACTCCCAGATATCTAAAACACTTTACTTCCTCGAGTTTTTCTCCATTCAAACTTACCTCCCAATTGACGTGACCCTCAACCCTACTGTATCTAATAACCTTGCTCTTATTCACATTTACTCTTAACTTTCTTCTTTCACACACTTCACCAAACTCAGTCACCAGCTTCTGCAGGTTCTCACATGAATCAGCCACCAGCGCTGTATCATCACCGAACAACAACTGACTCACTTCCAAAGCTCTCTCATCCATAACAGACTTCATACTTGCCCCTCTTTCCAAAACTCTTGCATTCACCTCCCTAACAACCCCATCCATAAACAAATTAAACAACCATGGAGACATCACACACCCCTGCCGCAAACCTACATTCACTAAGAACCAATCACTTTCCTCTCTACCTACACGTACACATGCCTTACATCCTCGATAAAAACTTTTCACTGCTTCTAACAACTTGCCTCCCACACCATATATTCTTAAAACCTTCCACAGAGCATCTCTATCAGCTCTGTCATATGCCTTCTCCAGATCCATAAATGCTACATACAAATCCATTTGCTTTTCTAAGTATTTCTCACATACATTCTTCAAAGCAAACACCTGATCCACATATCCTCTACCACTTCTGAAACCACACTGCTCTTCCCCAATCTGATGCTCTGTACATGCCTTCATCCTCTCAATCAATACCCTCCCATAAAATTTACCAGGAATACTCAACAAACGTACACCTCTGAAATTTGAGCACTCACTCTCATCCCCTTTGCCTTTGTACAATGGCACTATGCACGCATTCCACCAATCCTCAGGCACCTCACCATGAGTCATACATACATTAAATAACCTTACGAACCAGTCAATAGTACAGTCACCCTCTTTTTTAATAAATTCCACTGTAATACCATCCAAACCTGCTGCTTTGCCGGCTTTCATCTTCCTCAAAGCTTTTACTACCTCTTCTCTGTTTACCAAATCATTTTCCCTAACCCTCTCACTTTGCACACCACCTCGACCAAAACACCCAATATCTGCCACTCTATCATCAAACACATTCAGCAAACCTTCAAAATACTCACTCAATCTCTTTCTTATATCACCAGTACTTGTTATCACCTCCCCATTTGCGCCCTTCACTGAAGTTACCATTTGCTTCCTTGTCTTACGCACTTAATTTACCTCCTTCCAGAACATCTTTTTATTCTCCCTAAAATTTAATGATACTCTCTCACCCCAACTCTCATTTGCCCTTTTTTTCACCTCTTGCACCTTTCTCTTGACCTCCTGTCTCTTTCTTTTATATATCTCCCACTCAATTGCATTTTTTCCCTGCAAATATCGTCCAAATGCCTCTCTTGTCTCTTTCACTAATAATCTTACTTCTTCATCCCACCACTCACTACCCTTTCTAATCAATCCACCTCCCACTCTTCTCATGCCACAAGAATCTTTTGCGCAATCCATCACTGATACCCTATATACACCCCATTCCTCCCCCACTCCCCTTACTTCCATTGTTCTCACCTTTTTCCATTCTGTACTCAGTCTCTCCTGGTACTTCCTCACACAAGTGTCCCTCCCAAGCTCACTTACTCTCACCACCCTCTTCACCCCAACATTCACTCTTCTTTTCTGGAAACCCATAAAAATCTTCACCTTAGCCTCCACAAGATAATGATCAGACATATATATATATATATATACATATATATATATATATATATATATATATATATATATATATATATATATATATATATATATATATATATATATATATATATATATATATATATATATATACACAGATATATACATATATATATATATATATATATATATATATATATATATATATATATATATATATATATATATATATATATATATATATATATATATATATATATATATATATATATATATATATATACACACACAGACATATACATATATACACATATACATAATTCATACTGTCTGCCTTTATTCATTCCTATCACCACCCCAGCACACATCAAATAACAGCCCCCTCCCCCCTCATGTGCGCGAGGTAGCGCTAGGAAAAGACAACAAAGGCCACATTCGTTCACACTCAGTCGTTAGCTGTCATATAATACTGCACCGAAACCACAGCTTCCTTTCCACATCCAGGCCCTACAGAACTTTCCATGGTTTACCCCAGACGCTTCACATGCCCTGGTTCAATCCATTGACAGCACGTCGACCCCGGTATACCGATTCGTTCCAATTCACTCTATTCCTTGCACGCCTTTCACCCTCCTGCATGTTCAGGCCCCAATCACTAAAAATCTTTTTCACTACATCTTTCCACCTCCAATTTGGTCTCCCACTTCTCCTCGTTCCTTCCACCTCTGACACATATATTCTCTTAGTCAATCTTTCCTCACTCATTCTCTATATGTGACTAAACCTTTTCAAAACACACTCTTCTGCTCTCTCAACCACACTCTTTTTACTACCAAACATCTCTCTCCTCCTATCATGACTTACTCGATCAAACCACCTCACACCATATATTGTCCTCAAACATCTCATTTCTAGCACATCCACAATCCTCTGCACAACTCTATACATAGCCCACGCCTCTTGACCATATAACTGTGTTGGGAACCACTATTCCTTCAAACATATCCATTTTTGCTTTCCGAGATAATGTTCTCGACTTTCATACATTCTTCAACCCTCCCAGAACTTTCGGCCCCTCCCCCACCCTATGATGCACTTCCGCTTCCATGGCTCCATCCGCTGCCATATCTACTCCCAGATATCTAGAAGACTTCACTTCCTCCAATTTCTCTCCATTCAAACTTACCTCCCAGTTGACTTGTTCCTCAACCCTACTGTACCTAACAACCTTGCTCATATTTATATTTACTCTCAGCTTTCTTCTTTCACACACTTTACCAAATTCAGTCACCAGATTCTGGAGATTTTCACACGAATCATCCACCAGCGATGTATCGTCAGTGAACAACAACTGACTCACTTCTCAAGCTCTCTCATCCCCAACATACTAAACACTTGCCCCTCTTTCCAAAACTCTTGCATTCACCTCCGTAACAACCCCATCCATAAACATATCAAACAACCATGGAGACATCACACACCCCTGTCGCAAACCTACATTCACTGAGAACCAATCCCTTTCCTCTCTTCCTATACGTACACATACCTTACATCCTAGATGAAAACTTTTCACTGCTTCTAACAAGTTACCTCCCACACCATATATTCTGAATACCTTCCACAGATCATCTGTGTCAACTCTATCATATGCCTTCTCCAGATCCAAAAATGCTACATACAAATCCATTTGTCTTTCTAAGTATGTCTCACATACAGTTTTCAAAGCAAACACCTGATCCACACATCCTCTACCACTTCTGAAACTGCTTTTCTGCAACCTGATGCTCTGTACATGCCTTCACCCTCTCAATCAATACCCTCCCATATAATTTGCCAGGAATACTCAACAAACTTATACCTTTGTAATTTGAGAACTCACTTTTATCCCCTTTGCCTTTGTACAATGACACAATGCAAGCATTTCGTCATTCCTCAGGCACCTCACCATGAGCCATGCTTACAATAAATAGCCTTACCAACTAGTCAATTATACAGCCACCACTTTTTTAATAAATTCCAGTGCAATACCAACCAAACCCGCTGCATTGCCGGCTTTCATCTTCCGCAATGCTTTTACTACCTCCTCTCTGTTTACCAAATCATTTCCCTAACCCTCTCACTTTGTACACCACCTCGACCAAAACACACTATATCTGTCACTCTATCATCAAACATATTTAACAAACCTTTAAGACAATAGCTTCATGTCCTTCTCACATCAACACTACTTGTTATCACCTCCCCATTAGCCCCCTTCACTGAAGTTCCCATTTGCTCCCTTGTCTTACGCACTTTATTTACCTCCTTCCAAAAAATCTTTTTTTTTTCCTTTTTTTAAACTATTCGCCATTTCCCGCGTTAGCGAGGTAGCGTTAAGAACAGAGGACTGGGCCTTTTTTGGAATATCCTCTCCTGGCCCCCTCTGTTCCTTCTTTTAGTCGCCTTCTACGACACGCAGGGAATACGTGGGAAGTATTCTTAAACCCCTATCCCCTATCTTTTTATTCTCTCTAAAATTTAATGATACTCTCTCACCCTAACTCTCATTTGCCCTCTTTTTCACCTCTTGCACCTTTTTCTTGACCTCCTGCCTCTTTCTTTTATATATCTCCCACTCATTTGCATTATTTCCCTACAAAAATCGTCGAAATGCCTCTCTCTTCTCTTTCATTAATAATCTATCTAATTCATCCCACCACTCACTACCCTTTCTAATCTGCCCAAATCCCACGCTTCTTATGCCACAAGAATCTTTTGCGCAAGCAACCACAGCTTCCCTAAATACATCCCATTCCTCACCCAATCCCCTTATGTCCTTTGCTTTCACCTTTTTCCATTCTTTACTCTGTCTCTCCTAGTACTTCCTCACTCAAATCTCCTTCCCAAGCTCACTTCCTCCCACCACTCTTTTCACCACAACA